>NW_025050161.1:0-14328 GCF_019279795.1 Protopterus annectens
CGGGTTTCCAAGAAACACACACACACACACACACACACACACACACACACACACACACACACACACACACACACACACACACACACACACAAAACACAAGCACACCAAAAAAACAACAATCCACAAAAATACACTTAAAATCCTACATCTAACCCTACACTAAACTGTACATACAGTACTATCTATCCACTATCCTTAACCCAAACCCTAACCCTAAGGTCCGTCACTAACGCACACTAACCTCAAACGTGCCCTAACCCTAACTCACAAACCCTGCCCTAACCCTAAAGTCTATCACTATCGCACACTCACCTCACCCGTGCCCTAATCCTAACTCACGTACCCCAGCCTAACCCTAACGTCCACACAATCGCACACTTACCTGAACCCAACCTGTAACTTTTCACCACAGTGCTGAAAATAGTGAAGCCACAATAACAGACAACTGAATTCTTTCCCTAGGAAAAAAATCAGTTATCTGTAGCTTTGCTATTTTCAGCGTTCACTGTTTTCGGTTCGATATTAGACCATTTGAAGTATTAACACTTCGATGATCTAATATAGACCCATTACACATACTCCTTTAGTGCTGCACCTACTTAGTGGGCTGCAGGCCAAGAACACACCTAAGAAAGGGCTAAGGGTATAGGAACTACCCCTTTATATGAATATGAGTAGGGAGTCTTAGATTCAGGTGTGAAACATAGTTGGTTGATGTTGTGACTGCAGTGTTCTCTGTGGTATGATTTTTATATGCTCCCCAGTTTCATTTCATAATCCTACATTCCTCCTTCCCTTCAGAGAGATCATAGCAACACTGTTCAGTCTAAACCTCCATACAGGTTTTGTTCTAAGCAAATGGAGAACAGCAGCAGTCATACTCCTGCACAAAGAAGGACCTTGCGCAGACCCAGGCAATTATAGACCCATATGTCTGACCAGTCTCATATGCAAATACATGGAAAGGCTTATCATGTCACTAATCAATCAGGACATAAGGAACCTCCAAACACTGGACCCGTCTAAGCTTGTATTTGCCAAGGACAGGTCGTGCTTATTCAACCTGGTGGATTATTTTTGAAAAGGTCACCAAAGCAATGGACAAAGGCAAAAATGGTACACACAGTATACCTTAACCTGACCAAGGCTATTTACACAATTACCCACTAAGGCATAATCAAAAAGCGAAATAAATTGGAAATAAACTCCTATGTCACCTGATGGATTGCAAACTGGCTCACATATAGGACACAGGAAATCAAAATAGGATAAGTTACTACACAAAGAGACCAGTCACCAGTGGAGACCTCCAGGGTTGTGTGATGGGACCTCTCCTGTTTGGCATCTAATTGTCTGAAGTAAAACCCAATACCAAAGAGCTCTGACTGACTAAGTTTGCAGATGACTGCAAGCTAGGAGCTGTCACTGAATCCACAAAGGTATTTTTCTAGGTCTAGAGGATGTCATTATTCCCCTTTAAACAAGTCCACAGCAAACACAAAAAGTCGGCCAAGTTACATCCAAAATGTTTAATAAAATTCCAATAAAATGTAGATGAAGACACAAGTTGAAAACTCAAAGCTTTCAGATTACTCCTTCTTCAGTGTGATACAACCATACTAAAACACAGTACTATTTAAATATAAAATTAACATCACATGATAACAACAGCCAACTAACATCATTATCAATTAAATAAGTCATTAGTAGAATATATACACATTTTTAAAGAGACATTTGCATGGTGATTACAAAGTATACAACCTTGTATTTAAATATCATTTTTTAAACATATCTGCATTTTTTTCAAAATGGATTTAATTGAAACAGTAGAATTAATACCTGAGCTACTATCTGCTTGTAACCTAATGATCCAGTTATATTCTTTAGTTTCTAAATCATTATTCCTATCTCCCCCTCTCTGACTAGTGTAACATATATCAATAACCCTAAAGAAAAAAGTGTGTGTTTTACCAAGTTCAACATTATGCTTTGCAATAGCATTTGTCAAGACATTCCTTTTTACATCAGACCTGTGTTCAATAATACGTTCTCATAGTTTTTTACTTGACTTGCCAACTTGAAAACTTGAACATTTGTCACATGTGGCTAAATAAACAATGTTGCTAGTATTCCAAGTAGCAGTACATGTAAACAAAAATCATTTTTTAGTTGTGGGATGTGTGAATTTATTGTTTTTACAGATAACATTTCAAACAGAACAGCACATACATGGAAATGTGCCCTTTTTACTTAACTCAGTCCCCTTTTGTTTTTTAGTTTGTATATCTTTATGACACAATAACATACCAAACTTCCACGGTGGTGCAGCGGTAGCATTGTTGCCTCACAGCAAGAGGTTCTCCCATTCGATTCTCGGCTGGAGTGTGGGTAGTGCCTTCTGTGTGGAGTCTGCATGTCCTCTCCGCGGTTGGGTGGGCATTCGAAAGACATGCGTAAATGGGCGTGCCTTCGTTGAAGGTTGAACATCGAGCTGGCACCTTGGCGTTTGTGAAAATCTACTGCCAATCATTAGCAGACCGGAGTTCCACTGTGGCGACCTCTAACTGGGAAAAGCCAAAAGACAACAACAACATATCTTTATAACACAACTTACTTTTTATTTTTAAGTTGCTAGAATTCCTATAAGCAAACTTTGGATAGGATGAAATAATATTATTTAATTCAGGCAGGGCTTGTAAAATAGCCCAATTATTGCCAATTATTTTCTTAATGTCAGGTGTGCATCAACTAAAAGTAGTAGTGTACCTAAGCTGGTCTGCAATAGATGTAGAAAAATTAGAACTATCTCATGGGGTTGAAAAGTAAGGTTTATCTTTGTCCTTTCTTTGCTCGAGGTCATTTTTCTCTTCTTCCAGTAATAACTTTAAATTATAACCTCTTTGTTGAAATTCACATTTCATGTCATGTAACTATCCGATACATGTGTCATCTTCAGTATTCAACCTACTAACTCTACTATATTGGCTCTTAACTATTCCTCTAAATGTATGGTTGGGATGCATGCTTTTATTATGTAAATGTTTGTTTTATGAGATTTTTTTTGTAGATCTTTGTGGATATAAAATTGTCAACAACATTT
The DNA here is from genome assembly GCF_019279795.1 of Protopterus annectens. NCBI lineage: Eukaryota > Metazoa > Chordata > Ceratodontiformes > Protopteridae > Protopterus > Protopterus annectens. The sequence continues at coordinate 3,104 of NW_025050161.1, forward strand.
AGATGTATATCTAAGAAGTGCATTTCATTGACTGAATTAGTCATTTTAAATTTCAGGAAAGTGGTAGTAGTATTTAGATAGCTGAAAAATGAATTCATCAAATCCAATGTGCCCCCCCCCCATGCAAAAAGCACATCATCCATAAAACACTTGTAGAATAATACATGTGGTTTAAATTCAATAGGACAGTTATATACATGTTTTTCCTCCCATTTATTTAGGGTCAAGTTAGTGTAGGTGTTTGCAACGTGTGTACACATTGCAACACCAGTGGTCTGATGATAAAAAACTTTGTTGAAAAATATATTATTGTTTAGTACTATTTCAAGTAGTTCACACGTCTCTATTTCCCTGCCCTTGATTTTTCCATATCTGCATAAATGGCTTCAATGCCATAATCATTAGGAATAACAGTGAAGAGTGATTTTATATCTAAGGTGACAAAGATGTACTGATTAGTTGTTTCTCCTTGATGCCAGATATAAAGCTTACTTAAAAAATCACCAATGTCTTTAATAAAACTCTTCACACGTATTAGCAACGGACTTAATGTAGTTTGCAGATAGAGGAAAATAGGCTCTGTTAACCAACCTCGACCAGAGGCAATAGGTCTCATGGAAGGTTTATTTAAAGATTTGTGAACCTTAGGTTAGCCATATATAATAGGTATTTTGGGACAAGGTATGGAAAAATAATGTAATAAATCCACAGAAATGTCATCATTAATTTGAAGTTCAAACAAAAGTGCATTAACACTACTGATACAGTGTGCAACATCACTATAAGATATTTGTTTAAATGCAGTACAGTCAGCAAGAAGTTCATTCATAGAAGCATTATATTCAGCAGCATTCATTAAAATAATCCCCCCCCCCTTATCAGCTTCCTTAATAACAACATCATTATTATTTTCTAACTTTTTTAAAGCTTCTAATTCAGTCATAGATAAATTATAGTATTTTTTAAAATCATTCTTAGCATATAAGTCATATAGTTGCTGTTCACAAATATTCTCGAAAGCTGTAACAATAGGGTTACTAAGGGGAATAAATGTGCTGCTTTTTTTTACATTTTAATGACATAGGTCTGTAGGAGTCTTTATAAAGCAGTTTTAAGTTAAGATTTCTGGTAAAAAGTTTCAAATCAGTTAGGGCATCTACTATAGAATCCTTTTGTGCAGGTATAAAAGTCATGCCTTTGTTTAGTAAACTGATATCAGCTTCAGTTAATTCAAAATTTGACAAATTAAATACTGGGCAATCAATGTTTGTTACCTCTGTGTGTTGTTTCATATTTGTGGGCCGACACTTGCTTCTCTGGTTCTCTTCCTGGAGAAGGACCTACCTCTGGTTGTATCTTGCTTCCGACTGGGTATTGTTTCCGGCAACTTAAATTGGACCACTGTGGAGGCTCACCGAAAATCCTGTCGTTGATTGGATGAACCAGCTACTTCACTTCCTTCAGTTGCACTTGAATGTATTGGCTCACTAGGATTATTATTCATTGTTGGCCCAGTTATTAGGTTGGATTCTATACTGTCTATAGTTAAAATGCTACTATTAGCTATATCAGAAGCGGAGGTAGTTGCAGGAGCAGGAAATTGATTTAGCTCGTACATCTAGCCTTTTTGTGTACGGCTAATAAAATTCACTGCTTCTCTTTTTCCAAAGTCTTTATGCCAAGAGAAAATATTGCCTGAACGGAAATCATTAATGTCATGATTAAGTTTATTTCTTTTTTGTTGCTCTAGCTTTTTATCTAGAGTCACCAGTCTTTCTAGCATGTTGTTGTAAGTTAAAATGTTAATATTAAAAGTAGGCAAAGCACATAACTCTCCTTCTAGTTGCTCAATTTCTTCCTGCATTTTCTTTTCAATAGAAACAAAGTAATGGTTCATTAAGGCCATAGAGTCCAGGCCTAATCTAATATTTAATTCTTGCCAGCTTTTCAAAAGATCAGGGTATTTATTGCCGTAAGACGTCATCTTTAATACTCGCAACCCACAAGGAACAAAACCCAAGTGCAAGTATGCAGAAAAGCTGACTCGCTGCCATTGCAACTTTTTAAATGCTTGTACTTTAAGTTCAAGGTTTTTAATCTGTTGTAGACACACATTATTTCTAGTAACATTAGGAGAAAACTCACCATTCGGTGCAGTTGTCATATCCAGTAGAAGCACATTTGTTCTTTCCACTAAGATGTCACTTAGCAGTAAGCCACTGTTAGTATTAGATCATCCAGTGGTTGGTTGAGATATTTTAGTAAAAAGGACATTTGCAGGTTTTAGTAGAACCAACACTCAAGCAAAATAAGCCAAAAACCTGCAATACACCTGCCACTTTGAAAAAAAGTCCACAGCAAACACAAAAAGTCGGCCAAGTTACGTCCAAAAAGTTTAATAAAATTCCAATAAAATGTAGATGAAGGCACAAGTTGAAAACACAAAGCTTTCAGATTACTCCTTCTTCAGTATGATACAGCCATTCTAAAACACAGTACTATTTAAATATAAAATTAACATCACATGATAACAACAGCCAACCAACATCATTATCAATTAAATAAGTCATTAGTAGAATATATACACATGTTTAAAGAGACATTTGCATGGTGATTACAAAGTATACAACCCTGTATTTAAATATAATTTTTTAAAATATAATTTTTTAAAACATATCTGCATTTTTCTTTTGCTTGATTATTCCCCTTTACTCATCTGTCATTAGGCCAATCATTGAATATAATGCCTGCTTTGGCATGTATCTGACCAGACACATGCAACAAGTGGAGCACCCACAGAGATACCTTACTAAAAGGCTACAAGCATAAGCAACATATCTTACATTGACCAACTCAAAGCTGTCATTGCACTTGGTATCCTGCCAACTGCCAAGAAGTGACCTGCATCTAACATACAAGGCATTCTTCAACCCATTATTGATGGATTTACTGCACATCAGAAAGTCAAATGGCATCAGAAATACTTAATCTAGTGATCTAAACCACTTCTACAACATCAAAAGAACAATTTGGAGGGACAGGTATACCTCACAGACGATACCTTTGCTCTGGAATGGACTCCTCATCCACAAAAAATGAAGTTCATCCCTGTCCATATTCAAATACAACTTGAATTTGTGAATGGAAAACAGAAAATTTACCCCTGAGCTGCCCTGTGTACTATTAATAGACAGAGGTAGTTCCTAACAGCTTTGTCCTATGCATGGATCCTCTCAGATTATTTGTGGTATGATTTCAGTTATGCTAATTAGGGGTAATATATAATTATCAGCCATGGGATGGATAAGGACAATCTCTATCCACATGGGAAAGGTTAATTCAAGCACAAAAAGGGATGTTGGCTAGACTTAAAATGGTTTACAAAGGCAACTCTCCTAGTACAAATCTGTGAACCTAAAATAATTTTGAATTGTACCTGGCTGTATTGTACTAGAGCATCTCTCAATACTACTTTTACACTCTATACTTGCTAAAACATTTCACTACCTTTGTTATGGCTGTTCAGCTTTACCAGGAAAACCTAACCTCAGAGTCACAGATTGTTTATTTTGTTGTAATAAGGTTGCATTCATAGGGTGCCTGCTCCTCTCAACCATGCTTAACTCTGGCTCTCTCTGCTCCCCTACTGCCAATCCCACCACCCACTCTCTCTACCTCTGGATTTAAACACTCACAAATCTACCCACAAAACTACAGCTAGTCACAACACACATATGATATAACATCTTAAACCAATAGGAACTGGTATAATACACTCTGCACTGTTACTCTACCAAGCAAAGTAACTTATGCCCCAAACATTTTAATCCATTATACTATATTATAGTAGTTATCCACCATATGTTTAAAAATTGCATTAACCAATTCTCTCCTAGTGACTCTCCTCTAGTTTCTTGCACATCTTACGAACTATAAAACTTTGTCAGTGCAGAACTATACCACACCAACTATACACAGCTACACAAGAAATGCCTAGCCCAACTCTCCCTTACATCATCCAGCCTCTACTGCTCATCTACCAATCATTTATTCAACTACAAATATATAAAATGGATCTATCCAACCATTGGGGCACCAATAAAACTAAAGCAAAAGCCTATTTGTCTATATTCTTTCCTACACAAAAGGGCAGTGCTTTTAACTATTGGAGACATCCACCCATAGACAGGGCCTCTCCATCAGCATCTCTATCTTGCCTAAACCACATCCAGTGCCCATAATATTAACACACGTTTCTCCTCCACTTCTTAAATATGAACCTGAGAAGCATGTACAATAAAATCCATGACATCCGTATCTACCTCTTTGTCCACTCCCCTGATACAGTCATTGCCACAGAAACTTTTCTAAAACCAGAAGTACCTGATAATGACCTAACCTATCCAGGATTTAATATAACCTGCATTGATAGGATTAACAAGTGAGCAGGTGGTGCTGCAGTTCTCCGTAAAAAAATCCCTAATAATTACCTCTATTAAACAAGATCCTAAAATTTAACAATGCTGAGATAATTTCAGCAACACTAAAAATTAATAATAGAAAAACATTCTGTATATCAGCTTTATACATTCCGCCAGATAACGACATCAATACTGCTGAAAGTCTCCTTCACTGGATATCTCATAATGTCTGATATGAAACCCTCATCCTAAGATACTTAAATATAGACTGGCAGCTCATAAACAGTATTACTCTACACAACCCATAAATGTATATGGCTTTACTCAATTTCATCTCTAGAATAGACAAACACTCCAGCAGGCAGTCAATCTTAGACTGGGTGCTCACCAATAAATCAGACAAAGTAATTGCAGTTGGATGCCTAACATTTACTATAAGTGACAGCCAGAACGATCAAACTATATACAGCCAAGTATGAAATTTAGCAACACCTTTATTAAAACACTATCTCTGCATAATTGGAAGGTAGTAAAATCTATGTCTCTAGAATCTGCAGTCTCATACATTAATGACATTTTCCTAAAATCCTTAATGGTTTAGTTCCAAGTCCACAATAAAAGAGTCAAATCCAACCCTGCAATATGGCTATCAAAGGAAAAAAAACAATTAATGTTAGAATGTGACAAAGCAGGGAAAGAAAGCCATAAGCATTAGACTCAAAACTCAATACAAGCATTTAGAGACCTAAGAGACCTTACTAAACTCCATATTAAACTAGATAAATACACCTACTATAATAACCTCTAATGTAAACATGAAAAAACCCTAAACCTTTCTGGTCATTTCTAACTAGATTACTGCACCCCAGCCAAACTACCACCACTTCCAAAAAAACAGTAACCCCAATGAATCAATCTCCTCTGAGTTCAAGAATTACTTTATACAGACCAAATCCAGATCTCTCCCATAACTTCAACCTCACCCCAGTACCTACCTCTACTATAAAAATGTTTCTGCTTAAACTGGAACCCACCACCTTGGCTGCAGATCAACTCCTGTCAGAATATCTAAATGTAGCTACTGATGCCATTGCTTTTTCCATATCTACATTGGTAAATAGGTCCATATCTGAACAATACTTTCCTGCCATCTGGAAACACTACTACATTATTGCATCACACAAAGTGAGTACAACAGAGTTTAACAGTTATAGACTCATAGCTGTCCTCTCCTCACTTTCAAAAATCCTTGAAATTGCATCTACACACAATTCATACAATATTTCAGCTCCAGTAATATTTTTCCAAAACACAGCATGGCTTTAGACCCCAACACAGTGCACCCACTGCTCTGCTGCATTTTACTAATACTATGAATTAGCTTAGAAATAATGGTAAACTTGTGTCAGCAATGTTTCTAAGGCTTATCCAAGGCATTCAAAATAGTATCATATCAACATTTGCTCTTTGAATTTGCTTCTGTGAGACTTTCTCAATACTCCTTTACCTGGTTCCTTAGCTCTCTAACTGAAAGAAAACAAGTAATCAGATGGTACCAGGATTATTCCCCATTTCTAGTCACCTTAGGAGTCCGACAAGCCTCAGTCCTCCAGCCACTCCTCTTTAACATCTTTATAAATGAACTCTACACTGCCACACAGCATGCAAGAATCATCTAATACACTGATGATTCAATATTAATAAGTGCAGTCTCAATTCTCCCCAAACTCCAGGAATTTACCAAAACGTCTTTTACCTGTATAGAAACCTGGCTGAATAAAGCGCATGCTTGCTCCTTAACCCCAACAAAACAAAATGAATGCATTTCACCACAAAACAATCTAACAAATGAAAGCAATCACTCCTAAATACATCAGCAAAGAACACCAAAATAAAAAATAGTTAATGAAAATAGTCGCACACAATAAACTCCTAGGAGTTGTCATTGATGAAAATCTCAGATTTGACTACCATATCATATAACCATCTTATAACCATAAAAAAGATCAATCAGAGCCTAACAATACCTTACAGATACAGCACAGCAAGCATTAGCCTGACACTACTTACTCCCTGGCCTGCTTTATGCATCACGTATCCTAACTAACCTAAATACCATTCTTGAAACCAACCTAGCATCTTGCTATAATAAGATTGCTAAATTTGCCACTAACTCACCACATAGAATGTTCCACTGTCATGCCTTAAGACAACTTAACTGTCTTGCCCTAAGAAGCATCATAAAACATTCACAGTAAGTATCTGCATATAAACTTATTTACTACCCAGATAAATGTCCTGCACTAAAAATATCTTTTTGTCTTTTTCCCTCTCAAGATACCTCTGCTCTGGCAAGTTCTTATTACAAAAAGTAAGTCTAATAACTCAGTCAGAGTCTCACTTTACTCCCGCTAGATCTCAAAAATATGGAACCCCATCTCAGAGCACATAAACTTTATTGACAAACTGTTACACTTTAAAGGCCTGTAAAAAAACTACATCTGTATAAATCCTAGTTATGCTCATGCTCAGCAGCAGGCTGACTCTGCAGTAACCTAGCACTTCCTCCATCTTTATTCCCCATCTTAACCTACATTTCTAATCATACACACATCTCTCTCTCTCTCCCTTTTCTCACTTCACCTAAGTCTTTTTTAAATTCTTACCTCCTCTACCACACTAAACTCTATCTATATTCTCAAAATATCTATACCTCGTTGCAATGATTAGCTAGATATCCACTACACTACAACAATGTTTTCCCTTCTAAAGTATAAATCCATTTACTTTCTGCAAGAATTTTGAGCTACCAGAACTGTATATATTTATACATATTGATGTACATACTTTAATTTATATACTGCATTTGTCTGGTAAATGTTTGATTTTTTTTTTACAAAACGTAACTGCTGTGTTTCTGAGAACTGTTTAAACTCACTTGTTAATATAAATCTATTGTGATGGGGCTTTTCTTCTTGGGTCTCCACTAAAAATGGACTTTGCCCAGTCAGACTTTCCCAGTCAACAAAGACAAATAAATAAGTTATCAGGAAAGACAATCCACAGGATTCAATAAAATCCATGTAGGCTCCATGTAAGCCTACACGGAATGTACCCATGTACACGGCCATGGTTCGCCCAAGGCAGTGCACCATGCATATTAATCATGGTGCACTGCTGAGGGAGTTCAAAGTAGCATGGATATTGAATCCATGTAAGCAGTAGTGTAGATGCTGTCATGTGGTTGTGGATTGTCCAGGGATTTTCTGGACAGATGTTATGTACAGGATAAGAATCCCTGTAATGTACCCAGCTAGTGCAGAAATATGTATGAATTTTAATATATTTTTTTATTTTATTTATAATGCCTGTTTGTGTGGAGCAGTGGGGTGCGCTGCAGTGCCAATCTGCACTTACACATACACATCTGACACCTGGCAGACATCTAAAAACAGAAACCGGATGTAATTATGTATTTATTTTACTTTCTTTTAATGTCCATTTGCATGGTGTGGAGCACAGCAGTGCAGTGCTGTGCTTACACATGCACATATGACATTTGCCAGACATATGAAAATAGAAACCAGATGTAATTAATGATGTGTTTTTGTCTATGTGTTTTTATTTTACTTTTTTTTGAATGGCCATTTGTGCGGTGCAGCGTGGTGCTTAGCAACGCTAACAGGTAGCTTAGTAGTATATATGAAGGTATACATGTTTTCTCACTATCCCAAGTAGCTAAGTAGATAGAGTCATGGCCTGAAGTGTAGTAGGTCCCAGGTTTGAGTCCTCTGCAGTCATACGTTTTTACATTTATTGCTGTGGAAATGTGCGAGGTGACCTAAAGGGTGGTTTAATTCAAAAACAAAATTGTTACATTTAGAAAAGCTGTGCAATGCTCAGCACTGCTTAAACATGGTCATTGGCTACTCCTGTTTCCATGTTGCTACTCTCCACTAAAACACAACTGTGCGAGTTTTACGCGATGCTGAACTCAGCTAAGCTGGGTTACCCAATGCTAAGCAATATGGCACTTTTTTGAATGTTACACTATGATGTATAAGGGCAGGAAAGAAGCCTATATTAAAGCCAATAGGTGGGAATTCACAGCATTCATTAGAGTCCATAGTAAACTATCAATATGCCAGGTAGTGCTGGTGAGGGACCACACTTTTGGGCACAGAGATAGGGTGTGCAGGAATCCAGATTGTTTGTTGGACTCTTGGTCCAGAACTATGAACCCCAGCTGTGGCAGGGCAATTACCAGTGCTCAGAATGTAAAGCTGAAGCCTGGGATTGGATGGCCAGGGATCTTGCCAGTGCTACTGCTATCACCCACACTGGTGAGCAGTGTTATCACCACTATGATGACCTGAAACAAAGGAAGAGGGGAACCTTGGACACCTGGGTCCAAGAGGCTAGGTCTGGGCATGTCCCACAAATATGTAAGTATATTTGCTACTATTTTACTAAAATACAAGCTGAATCAGTGAAAAACTGGTATGTATAATGGTGTGCTTCTCTTCCAACAGCTGCAGCTGAACAGGCTCGCAATGTCCAGTCTCACACCGAGCACCTGGCCAGGATGCTCCATGAGTGTGGTAAGTATGGATATTTTCTGATAACTGTAGTGCAATAAACAATAAACAATACCAATAAAAATAAGCAATAAGGTTTAAAGCAGGATTGTGGTCTGATAAGTAATGTGTGCAAATAACTGCAGTAGGGCTGTATTCTCTGCAGGTGCATTCTAATGTCAATGTAGTCAACTGTAAAAATGAAATTAATAAAGAATACAAAAGTAATTGCCTGGTAAATGTATTGCACAACCCACAGTATTGTTTAGGGCCATCTTCGGGCCACTTTTAGTCAAATAATGCTTTCTATTCCTCCCACTCCAGGAACAAAGTATATGGGTTAGGTAGCTCACGTTCTGGGCATATATCATGTGTATAAGTGACGGATTTGAAGGAACAAAAACAATAAAGTTTAAAGTAGGATTGTGCTTTGATAAGTATTGTGTTCAAATAACTGCAGTAGGGCAGTGTTCACTGCATGTGTGTTCTAATGTGACTCCAGTCAACTTTAAAAATGAAATTAATAATGAATTAAAAAGTAATTGCCTGATACATGTATTGCACAACCCACAGTATGGTTCAGGGCTGTCTTCAGGCCACTTTCAGTCAAATAATGCTCTCTATTCCTCCCACTCCAGGAACAAAGTATATGGGTTAGATAGCCCAATTTCTGAGTAGATATCATGTGTATAAATGACAGATTTGAAGGAACAAAAACAATAAAGTTTAAAGCAGGATTGTTCTTTGATAGGTAGTGTGTTCAAATAACTCCAGTAGGGCTGTATTCATTGTGTGTGTGTTCTAATGTCACTGCAGTCAATTGTTACATCAAGTGCACATGTCCCCTGGAGTCACATCTTTTGTTTCTACTCCCATGCCAGCCAACTAACACATGAGCATCTGTCTAGTCTACTTAATGTACACAAACATGCCTCTCAACTGTCATGATTTTTTGTAATGTAATGACAACTACCCAATCTGTTTGGTCCTTTATTAGCAGATAAATGATAACCTGGAATACAATGTATTTACAAATCCATTTACAGAACACCTTGGTAGTAATGTACAAGCACAGTATGTGAAACAGTTCCATGTAGTTGTGTACCTGCATTTGTTAGTGCCTAGCCAATACTGTCCCATGTTAACAGCTTGAGAGGTATGTATGTGCAACATCATCTACAGAAGAATTGGTGTCACTGTACTCTCAAGTGACACAGCACACCTATAGAAGTATGTATTAGTAGTCTGTGTAGTAATATCTGCAAATTCACTAATGGTATGTTTCTTCTCTCTCTCCCCACCCCTTATCTTCTTTAATTTATTAATACTATTTATTATTATGATTTAATATTAATATATTTTGTTAAACTAACTGTTATGTTGGCCTTATGGGTTATTTCATACTGGTTTGCTCTTAACATACTTACTGTTATATCATGTATTGTTGTGCTCCACATAACATACCTTAATATGTATTTGGATTAATCAGTATTATGTTCCATTATGTTAATATCAACATTGGTTTGGTTATTACTAATATTAAATTATCTTTATATCTAATTTTCTACAGCGGGTCAAGGTAGGCCAGTTCCAGTTGATCCACTTACCATGGCTCCTATGGCTGTGGCACCAGGGCCCAGCATGTCTGGAATGCAGCCTGGTGGTGGCCCCTCTGCTGCCCCTGCAATACCTGTGGCATCTAGTAGTTATGCCCCATGGGCTAGGGCTGGGTCCCCCTTTGGGAGCAGTGGCAGAGGGGGTGATTTTGTCACCTATGATGAACTACCAGGAATGGTGCACAGAATGTTCTTCCAATCATTTGGAAGTCACCTGCACCAGATGGAGGGCATTCTCACCACCCTGGTGGGACAGCCTAACCCCAGAGCCCAGCCTCCACCACTGCCACCACAGAGGCTGTATAGGACAGTGCCAACAGTCCCATGGGTGCAGACATGAGTCACCCTGCTACCTTGTGGAGGCACCTGAGACTGGGATTCCATCCTCCATTCCAAGGTGTTCACCTCCCTCCTGTGTCACACACCAACCCTGCCTGCTGTCTTGTCTGTCTGCAAAAGCTTCCTCACCTTCCCAACTTACCTCCCCCACATGTACCTATGTCCCTTCCCCAACATTCCACTCTCACTTTACAAAAAAAAAAAAACAAAGAAAAATGAACACCTATCCCCCCCCCCAAAAAAAATATATATATTGTCCCATACATAGCTCT
>NW_025050162.1:0-13687 GCF_019279795.1 Protopterus annectens
TGAATGTAGTTTTGCTAGTGCTGATCAGGGATGCCTTCCCTTTATGGGTTTTTGCTCTGTCTTGCAGTAGCTTCCTTCTCTTGTTATAAAGTTTGTTTATGGCTGGGGTCTACCAGATAGGATGCCTGCCTTTGGTGGAAAGGGTCTTGGTTTTATTTTGGATTGCATGATCCATGCATTCTTGGAGATGACCATAGAAAGCATTTGTGAAGGATTCAGCAGTGTGGGATGTGGTTTCCACTGGCCCAGGGGGCTTGAAGGATACCATTTCAGTCCTAAGGAGTGTAAAGTCAGCTTTTGAGAAGTTCCTCACTGTGGTCTTTTGTGCTGGGGGTGGAGGTGGGATATGAATATCTAGGGTTATTAGTTTATGGTCTGATCTCACTAGTGAGGGGTATACTTCTGGTGTTGAGCATTTTGTCCCCATGTTTGTGATGATCAGGTCAAGTATATTATTTCCCCTTGTGGGGGAGGTGACTAGTTGTTCCATTGCATTAGAGTTGATGAATTCCAGGAACCTTTGGGCTAGGGTACTGGGGCTTGAGTAATGCACCCAGTCTATGTTTGGGTAGTTGAAGTCTCCCAATATGATGGTATTTGGTGAGACATTCATATCCTCCAGTGTCTTCAGGAAGGCTGAATGGAGTTCCTGAGATTGCAAGAGTGGTCTGTAGCATGCTACAAGTTGTATAGCAGTTTTGCCCACGGTTAGTTGCACGTGGATGGTCTCCAATGCTTCGTTGCCACTAACCTGGAGGTGTGGGTGTCTTTAATGAATATGGACACTCTCCTTTTGTAGTTCAGCCCAGGTTTTTAAATGCATGATACGAGGTATAACCTGATAGGGCTGGGGTGCACTTTGGAGCCTTGAACCAGGTTTCAGTTACAGCACAGACATCGATGCTCTCCATACTGAGGAGTGCTTTGAGAGCCTGCATCTTGAGATTTAGACTTCTGGCATTGAGCAGCATTACCCTTAGTTTGTTTCCTTTATTGTTTTCTAAGGTGGTGGGTTTGTCTTTTGAGCCTTGCCTAAAAAAGGCAGTATGGGGGTGGCAAGAGCCTTACTCAATATCCCGAAGCCCAGTGGTGACAGGTGCAAGCCGCCCCTTGTGAAGCAGCGTGGCTTGTCCAGCATGTCATCTCAAGCAGACAGACATTGGATCCCCCTAGAATGACACCAGTAATTGAGCCAATTATTAAAGCTGATCATCTTGTCTTTGTATTGTGGCATCATTCTTGGTGAGGGCAAGATGCTGCTCAGGGTCAGGGTCATACCAGCCTGGGCTACATAATCAGAGAGCTCCTCTATATCTCTTTTCATGTAGTCCAAGGAGGTACCTCTCAGGTCATTCACGCCAGCATGGACAATGACGGAGTCATATTTGTACTTGCTTTGGAGTGACCTGATTGCTTGTGTTATGTGGCGGATCCTAACTCCTGACAGGCAGCTCACCATTACCCTCTCTTTGTTCAGCCTGGTAAGCGGATGTCAGTGTGTCTGACTATAGAGTCATCTATTACTAGTGTATCAGGCATGGTGTTTCACCTTAAGGGCTGTGATTGTTTGGCACACTGACTTTGTGTACTATGTGTTGCTTGTGCAGAGTTTTGAGGTGGTGTTTTCTTGGACGGCTGCTTTGGGAGGCACTGTTGTTTCGCAAATTTTTATTAGAGCCTCGAGTATGTCTTTGTGTTACTATGTGTTTGGTTTGCAGTTGTGGTTGGTTTATGTGAGACTGGCCTTGCACTAGTAAGTGACAAGGGACAGTAATTCTCTAAATCAGTTAGGAAAATATAATGAGAATAGATAAGTATTGTTTTTCTTTAACTGTGTGAATCATTCCAGCTGTGTTGTTTTCATTATTTTCTATGGCTGAAACTCTGGTGTTTACTCAAAGAGTGCATGTGTCAGCTACAGGAAGAAGGGACACAAACCACTGGTTTCACAGAGAGGGTGCTGAACACATCTTTGCCACTGGAGGGCCTTACTGAGTATGTGGGGAGAGAGAAAACAAAGTAAAGGAACTTGTTTCTGTGACTGATACCTTGAAAACGATAAAACAAATACAATTGTTTTTCTTTCCTGTTTATTTATAGGGAAAACTTGTTAAATAGCTATAGCAGTCAAAAGTATTACTATGCTCAGCCACTTCAGCATGTTAGTTTTTTAGACAGCGTAACATAACTTAATACTTAGTAACACTTTATGCAGCATGCAGTGGGTCCTTGGTTCCCTATCATTCTTTTACACACTCTCTGTAGAACATTCATCTCACTTGTTATTCCATCACAAACACTGATTAATAATTTATTCAGTAGCTCGAATCATTTAGCCTGAATTGATTTACTTAAGTCACATTTTCTTTCATTCATAATCCTTTTAATTCATGCATCTTGGGAAAGACATGGAGTCTCCTTTTAGAAACCATGCATGTACAAGGACAAACCCCCAGCCTTGGCCCTGTCTAATTTGACATCTAAGTGAGGAGTGCATTGTGCTTCTCGAAAAGTGTCCCTTTGTTGATGACAGTTTCAACAGTCAATGTGAAAATCATTTGTTCTTTTCTCGTTATCTCCCTCTTTATTTTTTTGCCTAGAGTAAATATTTAATATACACAGTGTTTTTTATTGATTGTATAACAGTAAGTGTCACACAACCATCTTCTTCTCCTCCTTTTGGCTTTTCCCATTAAGGGTCACCACAGCAGAACAACAGTCCACAGAATGATTGCGTAAGTTTTATGATGAAGTTGCTAGCCTGGGCACCCAGCCTTCCACAGAAGTCACACTCACACCTAGGGGCCAATTTAGAGTGCCCAATCTACCAGCAGCATGTCTTTCAGATGTGGAGGAAACCGGAGTAATCTTAGAGGAAACCCACATGACCAGAGGGAGGACTTGCAGACTCCACAGAAGACACCCAGCTGGGAGAATCAGACTGAAAACATCTTGCTAGGGTGACAATGCTAATTGCTGCACCACTGTGGCTACCCCAAGTGTCATGCTAACAGCCTGCACTGTCAAAAATCAATAGTCTGTGGACTTCCAGCTGACTGTTGATTCTTAGCTCTTGCTGTGAGGTCAGTGCTCCATAGATGACCCTTGCCATCCATACACAGTAATTGCTCTGATGTAACGCGGCACTTGCCTGCATTTTAAGAGGCAAACTTAACATCTGTCTGCAGATCCTTGTGTATGAGTCATAGGAACAGCATTCTGTCTCTTAGCAATCTCTCTCTCTCAGAAGTTCTCATGCATTTATTAGCCTTTTTCATTAATGCAGGCAGCAGTGTGCAAGCTTCACCAATTACCAAACTGCCAGTACAGGCAGGTTGCTGTTACTCTCTTAGTCTCTTACCTTGTTGAGGAGAATGTAAATTTCCTCATCCTATGTAAGCTATGACCTGTTGATATATTGATTAGGGACAGACATGTGGAGTGGCTCTGGGCAGTGACACAGTGGTGCAGTCAGTCTCAATCTTGGACATCAGGTGACTCGGATCGGACAGTTTGTTAGCAGCTACTGTGGCTACATTACCTGCTGCTGGCTGCTATTTTCTTCTAGGTTTGATTTGTCCTTCTCTGTCTTCAAGTATTACCAGTCAGCCTATCCAGATTCCGTGATGACCAGTCCAGTATTGCTCCATGTGACATGATGTCTCAGACATCAATTCAAAGCTCCGAGCCTGTGATACAGTGTCCTCTCTGATCGGCTGCCACCTTCAGCCATAAATAACTGTTTTTTTTTCTGTGTTAACTCTTCCTGATCGAGTCTGACTATGATGTCATCATGCACCCCCTACATATTGAAGACATTGGAGGATGCGGGATGATGTCAGCATCAACTAAAACAATGTAAATTAAAAAATCAAGATTAGAAGGCGCCACTTGGGAATTCATGGTACCCTATTATTTTAGACCCCAAAACAGGAAATTCTGAGGGATCAGTACAGTTGAGAGGTATGTTGTGGTGATAGTCCAGATTCATCAAATTTTGTCTTAATTAGCACATGACTGTGTTGAAGAAATAGATATCTATGATTCTTTTTTAATTCCCTCCTGCAAATTCCTTTATTGCTTCCCCATTGTCCACCCCTCTGCTTGCCCCCATTTTACCACTTTCGTTTCCACCCCATTTTCACATTTTCAATCTGGTCAAAAAATAAAATCACACACAACACACATGGCCATAAATAGCCCATTAAAAAGTCTTTACTTTTTGCCTTCTGCTGCAGAGTTTGACATCACACATCAATGCCAAGTGGGGGTGAATGGCTGTTCATGATCTATGGAAAACCTGGTGAGTTTTTGCCATTATCCACACTACTTCGCTTATCTCTGTACAAAGATGCTTAAGCATGCTGCACTATAGGAATATAGAGTTAAGGCAGAGTAAAGGCACTAATTTGAAACAATTATTCTAACAGTTCTGTGCACTGCTGGGTATAGCAGAACATACATTTCTCTGTGGATTGTTGACATAAATTACTTGAGTGAAGTCTTTTTTTGCCCATAGCATCAAGGGTTCAATTCCAGGGGCATCACACATCATTTCTTAGTGTGATGTCATATGTCTATGACATGTCTAATCACCCACATGTTAACATTTGCCACAGTTATGATTTCCCATGGAGATACATTGGGTACTAGCAAAAAACATTATTTGCACTGACATTCATCCCCACAACTATGACGTATTTATCCAATCTTGTCCTGCTTGTCATAATCCTGTTGTCCATCTCCTAACCCTTCTGTACCCCTATGTCACTCACCTTATACTGCCAAGCATGGCAGCTTAATAATGAGAACAGGCCAAAGCATGTTCATGAATGTTGCATTACACAAAACATTGTTATCTGTATGTCCATCTCTCCTTGTATGCACCCCTTCACTCCCACACCTCTTCACAGGTGTGTATCTGCGTGATAGATGTACAGGTCATATCATGTTTTCTGCATAATTACATGACTCTGCTGATGGATAATGTAAACATATTACCTTGATTCGATAAAAGATCAGTACTCCTGTAATCTGCAAAATTTCAAAATCTGCTGTAGGATTTGTGTTTGTGTCATGTCATGTGATGATGGATGAAATAGTCATCTAATATGGTGTGGAAACTGTCCTTACTGTGAAGAAGCATACAGTACACACTTTTCCAAATATCCAGCCCTATACATATAGTTAGTATATATCTGCTGAGTCATACAAATTATTTCAAAAGATGTACCACACCTTGTCATTTATAACAAGCGCTACGCACAATTGATTTGTCAGTTGCAGTGAGACTAGCAAAACAGCTCCTGTTTGTATAAATGCATTGAGTTAGGCATTACTGATACAATTTTGGGAAGACTCATACTTTAGTATAGTCACTGGTAGTCACCTTTGCACTCCTGATCACATTTACTTAGGTAATGACATGCTGACACCACGTGTAACAAAAAAAAAAAAAAATCATCTGGATTTGAACCATGGCTCACCTATCCTCTGACCAACAGCTCAGTGTTCTCACACCCTGTTTTATAGTGAAAGCTAGGCAGTAGGTGTATTTTCCACACTGAGTACTGGCCAAACAGCTGAGAGCCGTGCTTTATCACTGAGCTTGTTTGCATGAGGGAAGGCAAACTACATTAAATTAAAGCAAGTAGCATTCAGAAGATACTTTTACTCTGCTACTTGACTCCACAGCAATTTCATTCAGCCCTCCCAACATCCTTTTCTCAGCATACACTGATGGCATCCAATACAAAGTGCACTGCGATACTGCTAAAATCAGTCTTCTGCAGTGGAGTGAGCATTAGGTACTGTATTCTCTATCCTGTGTAATTTGACAGGTTGGGGTTCAAATCTCACAGCAGTCAGTATGTGTGTGTGTGTGTGTGTGTGTGTGTGTAGCCAGAAGAGCATGAGTCAAGGTCCTGCTGTTCTCATTCAAATAGGATTCAGATGGGACTTTTATGCTACTACCTAACTCCACAGCAATTTAATAGAGCCCTCAAAACATCCTCTTTTCACCATAAACTGCTGATGTCATCCTCTATAAAGTGCACTCTGATAGTATATAAGACAGAAGTGTGGTGGTGCTAATATTAAGTACTATGTTCTGCAGCTTGTGTAATTAGGTAGGGATTCTTATCTCACAGCAGTTAACTTGAGCGTGTGTGTGTGTGTGTGTGTGTGTGTGTGTGTGTGTGTGTGTGTGTGTGTGTGTGTGTATTATTATTGTGTGTGTGTGTGTGTGTGTGTGTATGTGTCTCTTCATTTTATACTATCAGTCGGAAATAATTTTACAGTAGGATGTGTATTATTATTATTATTATTATTAAATGTGTGTGTGTGTGTATGTGTGTGTGTGTGTGTGTGTGTGTGTGTGTGTGTGTGTTCATTTTAACTATCGTCTACAAACAATTTTACAGTAGGATAGGTGTGTGTGTTCATTTAACTATTATCAGTCAAACAATTTTACAGTAGGGTGTGTGTGTCTGTGTGTGTGTGTGTGTGTGTGTGTGTGTGTGTGTGTGTGTGTGTGTGTGTGTTCATTTAACTATCAGTCTGGAAACAATTTTATGGTAGGATGTGTGTGTGTATGTTTGTGTGTGTGTGTGTGTGTGTGTGTGTGTGTGTGTGTGTGTGTGTGTGTGTGTGTGTGTGTGTGTGTGTGTGTGTGAGAGTGTGTGTGTTCATTTAACTATCAGTCTGGAAACAATTTTACACTAGGATAATACAATAGCACATCTATGTCACTACCCCCTACTTCTCAACAGACACTGCTTTCGTGTCATCCATATAAGTGCACTCTGATTCATTTTAGAGTCACACATTTGTTGTGGCACTGAGTACATTGTATGGAAACCAGCATGCATATCTTCATAGGTGTGGTGTTTGAATCTGACCTCCAGGCAATGGGTGCAGGTCTGATTGCTTACAGTTGTACTATAATCATTGTATGATGTTCTAAATCTGTTCTCCATTTGACTCACTTTGGAAAACCCTTTTACATAACCTCTAACATGAACATGCCTTTTTTCCTCTGTCCACATAACATAATTTCTGTAGGAAAACTGAGAATGTCATCATCTCAAAGATGCATACACACAATGTGTACTTAGAGCCCCTCCATGACCCTCTACAAACCATGTCCAAACCATTGGATATGTAAGTGCTAATTCAGTCATGGGGTGGTGACCATGTTCCACATGTTCCATATGGACAGGGGCAGTTCTATAATAAAATCAAATAAAGCACATATACCCCTATTAGTTTGCCTCACCTAGAGAAAGCAATTTGGGTTTAAATGGTATAATAATGGCTAGGAATTTATTTGCTCTATGCCGTTACCCCAGTAACATCCTATGACCCTTTGAATATTGGATATGTCAATGTTGTTGCCATCCACATTTGCTATACTGAGGTGTGGATATGCTGTAGCCCTACAACAGTGTAATCCAATCTGTGATTTCAGCTGCTGTATTGATGGCTGCTGCTTCCATTTTTTACACGTGTCTTCAATAACAGCGTTAGCAATGTGCTTCCTGATGACTGTTGACATCAGGCTATGCTATGTATATTATTACCTTACAAAGCCATGTGTTCTTGTACTGCAGTATATCAACATTGTACACAGTTGTCATGTGACTATCATAATGACATGATATGACATTGGGATTCTCTTGCAACCCTTGAGAATTCATTGTATGCACCATTGTGTTGCTGTTCACAAGGATTATACAGGAATTCCCCAACAGCATTGTGCGACTGTCAACATTTGTCATTAACTGTTCTGCAAGAACTGCATCTGCCTCATTTGTAATGTGTCCATATATGGTGTCATGGCCCTCACCCACACATTTCTACTGACAAACATATAGGCATATGATGTATAACTGATGTAATGTCATGAAATAATAAAAGCAAAATCAAAAAATGGTAATTCCATAAGAACAAAAGTCCTGTGGACGCAACAATAAAACTGAAATAATCCAAAGGGTATTAAGAATTCACGGGACCACCACAGCAAATTCTTGTAAAGCTGAAAAGTAACACATCAATTCAAAACATGTCTCTTAAAACTGTCCTCGGGTAAATCAAAAATAATATAGAAACTTTAAAGTAAAATAAATAAAGAACTTCATTGACAAAGTGAGTTTCACCACTAGAGCTTCTTCAGACTTTACAATACCATGATTCTTAAATACTCTCCCATGGGTGAAGATTAAGGATGATTGGAGGATGTTCCTGATGGATTTTATGATAAAGTTTTATGTTTTTCAAGTATGAATTAATTAATTGATTGTACAGGAAATGATGTCATTAATCTTCACTAGTGGGAGAGTATTTAAAGAGGCATTTATCATTTTTTATTTATTTATTTTATTTTATTTTACATTTGTTGACCGGGCTAGTCTAGCTGGATATATTTCCATTTTCAGTAGAGGCCCGGGGAGAAAAGCTCTACATAAAACGTATCAAACAGACATGATAATAATAAACACATAGAATAAAAAGAAAAGGTTTGAATAAAAATTGGTAATAATACAAATGGTAATAAGATCAATAAAAAATTAAGGCACATAATCAATAATAGACATGACTAGGATTAAATCAGATTCAACAGCATCTTACTTAATACTAACAGGCTATATCTTAAGGCTTCTGCTATAAAAGGAAAAAGTACAAGTAGGAGGAGAAGTAAAAGGAGTAGTGTTAGGTAAAAAGAAGGGAGGCAAGAGTAGTTAAGAAGTAAGAGAAAAAAGGGGTAGCAAGAGGAGATAGGAGAGGAGAGAGAAGTAGGTACAGCAAACAGGATTAGAAGGAGGAAGAAAGATAGATAGTAAGTATAAGCACTCAGTAGGGTTAGAGGTCAGGTAAGGGGGGGGAGAGAAATCAGTCTGGTGTATTACATGAGCAAAGCCAGTGATTTTGGAAGTACAGTTTGATTTGTTGTTTGAAGAGGGGTAGAGATGTGATTAGAGTTAAATCCCTAGGTAGCAAATTCCAAGCTCGGCCTACAGTATTACTAAATAGAGAGTCTCCAGCAAGGTTGTGAGCCTTTATAGGTTTGGTCAAGAATTTACAAGAGGTAAGGAGGTAAGATTATTATAAGGCAGTAAAGCTGTGATAGTATAGGGTGTTCAGGTTGGTATAGAATTTTGAAGGCAACAGTAAGTTGTGAGATTATAATATAGTTTTGTAGTTCTAGCCAGCCTAAAAGTTTCAGGTTAAGGCAGTGATGGGTTCTGAAAGAGTTACCAGTGGTGAAGCGGGCAGTGTTATTATAGCAAGTTGCTAGTTTGTTTAGGTTAGTTTTCTTGAGGTTAGTGAAGATGGGAGAGGCATAGAAGAGAGTAGATAAAAGATGGGAGTGGGCAATCAGACTCTAGCTGATGGGGTGAGGAAATGCTTAATACGGTATAAGGATCCTATCTTTCTATTTACTGATTTGATAGTGTTGTTGATGTGTTGATCAAAAGAGAGATTGTTATCAATGGTTATTCCTAGCAGTTTAGTTGTAGAGTCTGGAGAGATAACAGTGTTGTTGTTTGACAAGATGGAAATTAAATGGGAGGTACGAATAGTGGGGTGAAGAGAAGAAGTTTGGTTTTTAGCATTAAGGAGAAGATATTGTCTAGCAAAACCATGTTTCTACAGTGTTAAAGATATTTTGGGTTTGTGAGATTAGATCAGAGGAGGAGGATGCTGAGCAAATAATAGTGGAGTCGCCTGCATATTGAATACAGGTGGCTCAAGAATTACAGAGTGGAGATCATTGATGTAAAGGGAAAAGAGAAGTGGACCAAGAATAGAGCCCTGAGGAACTCCATAGAAATGGGCAGTAAGGAGATATGGTTGTCCCAGAGAACGGCTTGTTGTCTGTTGTTGAGATAAGAACCTAAACCATTTGATGGTAAGAGTGTCAAATGAGAGGATTTAAGGATGTTAATTAAGGCAGAGTGGTTAACCATGTCAAATGCTTTTGAGAGGTCAAGGAATAAAGCAGAAGAGAAAAGATTATTGTTCATTGTTGTTAATGATATCTATAAAAGAAAGGAGAGCAGTAGTGGTGCTATGGTTCTAAAGCCATGTTGACAGTTAGCTATAATATTGTGTAAAGAGAGATACTGTACAAGTTGCTGATGAATACATTTCTCCATAATCTTTAAAGGTGAGAGAAGGGCATTGGTCTAAAGTTGGAGTAGTCAATACAGTTACCGCTTCTTTGTGTAGTGGGATAATATGAGAGACATTCCAGATATCAGGATAGTTCCTCTTGGATGGTCCTATTTATGAGTATAGCTATTGGGTATGCAATTTCTTTGGCTGCTTTTGCAGAAAAAGGGAAGAGTTTGTCAGCAGAGGGGTACATTTCATACAAAATAAGTCTATAGATGAAAGAAGTACAGATAGGTTGTAGAGAGAAGTTATAAGAAGAGTCTACTAGATTGTTTGGAGGATAGAAGTCATTAGTGTTCAGTTGTTTAGCAAGAGATTGAATAGTTTCAGTGAAGAAAGAGTTAAAAGCATTAGCAGTTTGGTAAGTGTCTGGGTCAGCATTTAGTGGGGAGGGAGTTTTGCTGTTCCTGGGGATAGGAGTCTATTGATAGAGGACCAGAATTGTTTGGGTTTATTGAATGTGTTCTTGAAGTTCATAGTAGAACTTTCTTTTGTCATTGATAATAGCTTTTGGTAAGGTTTCTAAGTTGGCAAAGTGAAGAAAATCAGAGCTGATTCTGTGGCATCTCCATTTGGCCCAAACTTTATTTTTAGAGAGGATTAGTTTTGTATCACTTGAGAGCCATGGGCTGTTTGATTTCATTCTAATGGTACGCCAGGAGCATGTTTATTCAGAATGGAAAGAAAGGTAGAATTGAAGAATGAAACTGCTTCGTTAAGTGGCAGTGTTTTAAGTTCCAGTTACATGCTCTGAGTTCATTTTGAAATAAGTCAGTTTTAAAATGTTTGGTGGAACGATAGTTCTTATATTGAGGTGTAGAATGTCAGTCTTTTCTCTTGTAATGTAGGTTAAACAATGATCACTGAGATCATCAGACATAGTTCCTACTTTGTATGTGATACTGACTTTGTTTATGAGTATCCAGTCTAAAATAGTTTGTTTCTGCTTGATTTGTTAAGCCTTGTAGTAGAGGTAATGGTTTGGGTGAAACCATGTAGGTTAATGTGAGAGGTGGGATTGTCAGCACTAATGGTATTCCAGTCTATATTAAAGTCGCCAAGAATTAAAGTTTCTTGGGGTAGTTGTTTGAAACCCAACTAAGAAAGTCTTCTACTATGGGTATGTTGTTTCAGGTGGTATATACATGCAAATGATGTAAAGGGCTTTCTTTGCATTTAGTTGGAGTTTAGTAATATAGCTTCCACTTTACTATCCTGGGTTGGACAGGCTGGGAGGGTGGTAGAGATGTTAAGATGATTCTTAAATAGAATTGCTACTCCACCACCCTTTTGTTTAGTAATGGTCTAGCCT
This sequence comes from Protopterus annectens, assembly GCF_019279795.1. NCBI lineage: Eukaryota > Metazoa > Chordata > Ceratodontiformes > Protopteridae > Protopterus > Protopterus annectens. The sequence goes on from NW_025050162.1 coordinate 11,489, forward strand.
TAATATATTGTAGCCTTGGGGTATAACCTCAGTGTCTTTAGTGGCTGACTTAAGCCAGGTTTCAGAGAGACAGAGAATGTCAAAGCAGTGAGTGTCTAGGAGGGCATGTAGATAGAACTTTGTTGTTTACACTACGTATGTTAAGATGCCCTATCAGGAGGGTATTATTGGAGATAGGTCTAGATGCTTGAGGAGATGGGTATAACCAGGTTGGGATGAACATCACCGCCTTTTAAGGTAGGGTCATCAGGTTTGGATATATATTTACTCTGTTGATGGGTTAGAGGTCTCATCTTCTTATCTAAGGTTAGGGTGTAGGTGAGGTGAGAGTGCCTATGGAATTTAGGTAGGTTGTAGCTAGACTGGAATTGGCATGTGAAAATGAGATTAGAGGTATGTGGAAGGTGGCTGTATGTTTCTGAAAGTGGTTTGGTTGAGTAATGAGTGAATATTCTATGAAGGTAAGGAGGTAAGTAGAGAAAAGTGTAGTTAAGAGAAGACATGAGAGTATAAGTAGTGTGGATAAGTAGAGGGCCATGGTTACAACAAGTGGGGTAGAAGTGAATATAAAGTAGAGGTAAGCAATGGAGCTAGCAAGTTGGTTGTATGTAAGTAAGTTAAAATGAAAACTAATATAGAAGTAAGAGAAGTGATAGGGATGTAGAAGGATATATAAGATGGAGAGAAAGGATTAAGTGAGGGAAATGATTTGCAATAAGAGATAATATAGAAGAGGAGAGAAGTTGGTTTGAGGATGGAAGGGTTAATAAGTAAGAGAGGATAGTAGGAGGAGTAATATGAGGACAGGGAGGAGATTAGGTTTGGGAAACATAGGTTGCAGAGTGATGGGATTAGAGATGTATAAGTTTAGGACTCTGTGTGGGTGGAATTGGGGGTAGGGAGTGGAGCGGAGTGAGCCTGTAGGCTTAACGAGCACAGAGTAGACCACCAAGGAGGGAGGAAAAAGTATCAGAGTAAGCTGGTAAGTCAAGATGGGAGATAGGAGCCTAAAGAGGGAAGGATAAGAGAGAAATATCAAAAGGAGGAAAGGGATAGTGGTAGGAAAGGTGAGAATAGGAAAAATGAGGAAGGTATAAATACTAATATAAGGAGTATAGGTGGGGGTAGGATGACATCTAGTGGCCAAAAAGCAGAGGTGCACAAACATGCACAGGATCATGGTATTGTACAGTCTGAATAAGCCCTAGTGGTGAAAGTGCTCACTTTGTCAATAAAATTCTTTATTTATTTTACTTTAAAGTTTCTATATTATTTTTGATTTACCCGAGGAAAGTTTTAAGAGACATGTTTTGAATTGATGTGTTACTTTGCAGCTTTACAAAAAATTGCTGTGATGGTCCCGTGAATGCTTAATACCCTTTGGATAATGTCATGAAATAGGTAAGGTTGTTTGACTGTGTTGACAGTTCAACTGTGTTCCATATGATTCATACCCAAGGTTTTAATTGAATGCAATGTACAGCCTGAAGTCCAATTGTACCATAGGCACAGCTATAGTGTGACTGTACTACATCACGGACATACAACTACTTCACATTAGTATCACCACTTGATAGTTTGCATGAACACGTATGAATGTATGTCAAGATTTCAGGACAGTATAACATTTTTACAGGCAATGTCAGGGGCACAGTGATCATGTGGCACATGAGTTGATGTTTGACATGTACTTATAAAGGTTGCTCCATGTATTGTTTGGTATGTCTACAACATCACAGTGACAGCTTCCTTTATCATTGACACTTTACTTTACACTACTGTACTTTACATGCATATGGGCACTGTGGATGCATTGTCATCAGTCTCCCATAACTCTGTTCCATTCATTATGATGGATCAGTTCTTAACTCACACATCAATTGCAGGTGCTTCATATAGTAGATGTGTGCAACACCCAGATATGTGTAGGGAATCCACTCATAATAGTGTGGTGTTTGTATGTGTTGTTATCCAGATTGCCAGTACCTACATCAGCCAGAGATGGTTTAGCCAAGTGTATCTTATTTGGCACAGTGAGCTCCCACACATATCGTAGGCTATACATAACTGTTTGCTTGGGATGAATACCCATTAGGATTTGAATGTGCAGACTTCATCTCAAGCTATTCTACTAGATGCTTCTGTGATAAGTCTTTCCGAGTTGCATGCAGTAGATGCACAGCTTAATGACAACATTTA
>NW_025050163.1:0-4236 GCF_019279795.1 Protopterus annectens
CCTGATCTAGCAGCTAAAATGATAGATCTGCACATGTATACCAGGAAATTAAATTTGAATGTATTTTTTTCCAATCAGTGGAAGGAAATGGTTCAAGTATGGTAAGCAATTCAAATAGGTTGAAAAAGAACAGTACTTTCAACCCCCCACTGCATCCCTTGTTGGATGTGTTTCAGAAATCTTCAATGGAGGATATGTATAACTTATGGACAAAAAAGAAGAGTTTTTGCAGGAACATGAATAAGGATGAATATGCTCTTATGTGTACATTAAGAGAAGACACAAATTTATGTATAATGACTCCTGATAAGGGGGAGGGACTGTGCTGTATGACACTATAGAATATTCAAATACTATGCAAGGGATCATTTTTAATGAACAGAATTATGTGCATGTCTCGAGAAACCAAATTAACATAGCATACCACCATACAGATTCATATTTAGAATAATACCTACTGGATCAGCATATAAATTTTGACACACATCACTTTTTGGTTAACAGACATCCCAAGACTCCCACTATATTTAGTATCCCCAAGATACATAAAAGTATAGTGCAACCACCATTCAGACCTATCATGGCAACTGGTGAATCCAAAACTCAAAGCATGGCCATTTACATGGACAGGACAATTAAACCTGTGGTGGAAAGGACCAAACATTTGGTCAAAGATTCTTGGGAATTTTTGGTATTATTAAAACAGAATATTTGGTCACGAGATTTAATATTTCTTACAATAGATGTAAAGGACCTCTTTTCCTGTATTCTGAAAGAGGAAGGACTGACTATGTTTGAGGAGACCTTACAAGCTTACTCTGATTTTCCATAGGTTCATACTAGGCTATCTGCCCTAGGGCATTTATAAGCCTAGCCAGAATGTGTTTGGCTTTCGCCACCCATTTTAGATTAATTTTGCTATGCCCTTTTTCGAGGTTAGTATACTGTGCCTCTGTCTAACAGTGACACAAAAGTGATACCCGGGGTAAACCTACGATCTCCCATCCACTCATCAAGATTCCTCTTGAAGAAAGTCACCTGCCAAACCTGGACTGGGATTTTATTCCAGAGTGAAGGGAGCCTCTGGGTTATGAATCTGTCCCTCCAGCATGTCCTATTTATTTCAGTGCTGAGGTTCAAGTCTCTTGAGCGCGTAGCTCAATGGGATTTGGATTTTCTGAGGTGCAGCATGTCCATTAATTCCAGGTTGGACATGGCTTTATACGTCAGGCACAGATCGCCTCTGAGCAGGCAGTATGCCACTGAGTAGAGCTGGAGTTTCTTTAACGGGCAGCATATGGCATCTGTTTGAGCCCTTTGATCCTCTTGGTGAGGTACTTTTGGGGTCTTTCCAGTTGCTGCAGGTGTCTGGTAAGGTACATCCCAAAAGGGGCATTGTACTCAATTATGGGCCTGATGAGGGATGAGTAAAGAGGCACAATGACCTCCCCTGATCTAGATGTGAATCCCTTCATGATTAGGTGGGTTATATAAAATGTTTTTCTAACCACTTTGGCCACGTGGTTGTCAAATGAGAGATTGCTATCAACTTGGGTCCCCAGGTCCCTAATTACTTCTTCTGTACTTAATGGATTACCACCTATGTGGTAATTTGTGGGCACTTTGTTTTTGCCAAAGGGGATGACTATATACTTTTTGGCGTTTAGCTTGAGGCCATGGCTCTGGCACCAGTTGTCTGTTTCTATGAGGCCCTTTTGGAGGATGCTTGTGTCGGCTGGAGAGTCGATTATGATGCCCAGTTTGCAGTCATCTGCGAACTTGGTCAGCCACAGTCCTTCCGTGTTGGCCTGTACCTCCGAGAAATATATACCAAACAAAAGAGGTCCCAGGACTGAGCCTTGTGGGATGCCACTCGTAACTGGTTTGGAGTCTTACATGGCTTCAGCAATTCTAACCATGTGGGTTCTGTCCTTGAGCCAGTTTGCAACCCATCTAGTGACATAGGGGTTTATATTTAATCTGGCGAGCTTATCTATAATGCCCGAGTGGAGTATTGTATCGAAGGCTTTTGCGAGGTCTAGGTAGGCTGTGTAGACCACCTTCCCCTTGTCAACAGCCTTGGTGACTGTTTCAAAGAAATCAACCAGGTTTAAGAGGCAGGATCTGCCCTTAACAAGGCCAAACTGGGTAGGATCCAGTGTCTGTAGGTCCCCAAAATCTTTATTTATGAGGTCCATGATGATCCTTTCCATAGCTTTGCAGACCAAGCTAGTCAGGCTTATGGGGCGATAGTTTCCAGGATCGGTTGAGGCACCACCTTTGTGGAGAGGGACCACTGTTGTTGTACGCCACTCTTTGGGTACATATCCTGTAGTAAGGCTGAGATTGAACAGTAGTTTTATGTTTGGAATTAGCTCTTCTTGGAGTTCATGTAGGAGCCGGGACACCTGGTCCCATTGATGCTGTGTTTTTTGCTTTGGAGAGGGCGGCTCTTACCTGAGCATCTGAGATGTCAGGGGGGCAGCACTCTGCTGGGATAGATTTTTGCCCTTTTAGTGGGGAGGGGGGGAGAACTTTGCGCTGAACCTGTCAGCTAGGATGTTGGCAATGTCTGTGGGTTTGGTGTATTTTTTGTCATTCCCACCCAGGTTCCTAACATAACTAAAGAAAGCCTTGTGATTATCCTTAGTGTCCTGTGCAATTTTTCTCTCAAAGCTGGATTTTATAAGTGCCCGTAGTTTTTTGCTAATACTGATCTGAGATGCCTTCCCTTTTTGGGATTTTACTCTATCATTTAGTAGCTTCCTCCTTCTATTGTATAGTTTGTTTATGGCTGGGGTCCACAAGACAGGACATCTGCCTTTGGAGGATTGGGTCTTGGTTTTACTTGGGATTGCATGATCCATGCATTCCTGAAGGTGTTCATAGAATGCGTTTATAAAGGATTCTGCGGTCTGGGCTGTATTTTCCATGGGCCCGGGGGCTTTGAAGGATTCCACCTCAGTTTTGAGGAGTGTGAAATTTGCTTTAGAGAAGTTTTTCACTGTGGTTTTCTGGGCAGGGGGTGGGGTCAGGATGTGAATATCCAGTGAGATTAGTTTATGGTCTGATCTTACCAGTGAGGGATACACTTCTGGTCTGGAGCATAGAATCCCCATGTTGGTGATGATCAGGTCCAGTATGTTTTCCCCTCTTGTGGGAGTGGTAACAAGTTGTTCCATAGCATTTGAGTTTATAAATTCTAGGAACCTTTGGGCTAGGGTGTTGGAGCTAGAGTAATGCTCCCAGTCTATGTTTGGGTAGTTGAAGTCACCCAATATAATGGTGTTTTGAGAGACCTTTATATTTTCCAGTGTTCTCAGGAAGGCCAAGTGGGGTTCCTGGGTTTGGGAGGGTGGTCTGTACCAGGCTATAAACTGGAAGGCAGTTTTACCCACTGTTGGTTGCACATGGATAGTCTCTGATGCTTCGTGCTGTGCCACCAACCTGGAGGTGTAGGTATCTTTGACGAATATTGGTACTCCCCCTCCTTTTGTGGTTAGGTCCAAGTTTTGGGGCCGAAAAGCATGGTATGAGGTATAACCTGGTAGTGCTGGGGTGCTTTCGGGAGCCTTGAACCAGGTTTCTGTTACTGCACAGATATCAATGTTCTCCATGCTAAGGAGAGCTTCGAGTGCATGCATCTTGAGGTTTAGACTTCTGGTGTTGAGTAGCATTACTCTTAGTTTCTTATCACTTGTGATACCTATGGTGGTGGGTTTGTCTTTTGAGCCTTGCCTAAAAAAGGCACTATGGGGGTAGCAAGAGCCTTTGCCAATATCTGAAAGCCCAGGGGTGACAGGTTCAAACCATCCCTAATGAAGCATAGTGGCTTGTCGAGCATATCATCCCAGGCTGACAGGCACTATATCCCCTTTGAATGACACCAATACTTAAGCCAATTGTTGAAATTGATCATCTTGTCTTCATATTGTGGCATCATTCTTGGTGAGGGTAAGAAGCTACTCAAGGTCAGGGTCATACCGGCCTGGGCCACATGCTCAGAGAGCTCCTCTACGTCTCTTTTCATGTAGTCCAAGGAGGTACGTCTCAGGTCATTCACACCAGCATGGACAATGACTTTGTCATATTTGTACTTGCCTTGGAGTGACCTGAGTGCTTGTGTTATATGGCGGATCCTAGCGCCCGATAGGCAGCTCACCATGACCTTCTCCTTGTTCAGCCTGGTGAGCGGGACGTCAGTGTGCCTGATGATAGAGTCACCTATCTATCACT
>NW_025050164.1:0-12752 GCF_019279795.1 Protopterus annectens
TACAAGGTTTGCTCCATTAATATACCTTTCATACACAGGATAACCAGTCCATGAACTATATAATGCCAGCCTGGTTGTATATATTGCATGCATCAGTTTTTTATCTTTGTTATGCCTATTTGGCCCCATAGTTCATGAACCAGAAGCTAAAGCACTTCTTAGACAGTGCCCACTGGCATACTGCATCTGACAAGGCCTCATATGCTGTCAGCTCCAGCAACTGGGTCCTCCCACAAACTTTTGCCAGATCCCTTCTCCATTGTTAGCTCTGCTTTATACTTCTCTTCAAAAAATCCACAATAACACGCTCTATATATGTCTACTGTATCAACTTGTTTTGATGTAACTTGACGCATACAGAACCACATATCTTGCTGCCAGGAAGTTACTTCAGCATATATCAGCATGCCACCAAAGTGTCTAAACAGTGGACTACATTCATATCATTATAACATGTGAATTATACAGCTATCTATGTATGTGCTGGTTAGGGAGTAGATGGCATGTGAGTACAGCTGATGAAGCACTAGAAATGCCTACCACCTATGAAGAATGCAGAAGCTTTTCCACAGTTTACCTCACCTGATATTTGTCTCTCTTTCTCTTCTAGTGATACGCAGGAACCCGCCATATGCTCTACCACATAATGGTGGATGCCCATTCAAGAAACTAAAATTAGCAAAACCTATCTACTTGATGTAGATGCCTGGGATACACTCACTGTATCACACATTGGTTAGTGGAATACTCCTGAGACAAGGAATGTCAGTACATGTATATTTGTGTTTACAGGAATCAGTTTTTCACATATCCCATGAGCCTGCATGTAAGGCAGCACAGATTGTTCAAAACACTCCTCTCTCTGGTGTCTTTATTCCATATTGCTGGCCTTTCACTGGATTTCCCCACATAGGCAAATGATAGAATGTTAAGTGCTGTCATATCCTTCAGTGGCATGTTGTGCACCTTCATGCCTACTGACTGAGAGGATGGCTTTAAACATGTATATGTTAGCTAACTCCAACAGCTATCTCTATGTTATAGCTTGGACCATGTCTATGATCAGCAGGATTTTACCATTTTACAGCTGATAATGGTGGTATGACTCTCATCCACTTTAGTTTTATACATCCTTGAATTGCTCCCCTCTATACCACTCCATTTACTATAATTTGCAATTTCACAAGTGGTCATTATCATAGAGTTGCTCACGTTTCTTCTCTCTCTTATGCCGTATTTGGAGAAAACATGCTTGGATCATTTGTATTTTGCACATCTATATTACGTTTGAAAGCTGAAATAATAGAAAACGTAATGATCGACACGCAAGATTAAAATCCCACGGGACATGTGGCCAAGATGTCAGAGAGAGATAACAGCACTTTTTGATGCTCTGCTTAGCACCAGAAACTTCTCTGACAGGGTACCATTTTCTTATGTATTATTTAAAAACATCTAAGTTTTCTTTCACCTATATATTTAGATACAGTGGATTATTTTTCTACAAATATTTCAATTTTGGTGAATAGAAAGTGAATTACATTCTGTCAGAAAGTACAGCAGCTGGCTATACTAACTGCTTTCGACTCTCACCAGCCATGAAGTCATTCAAAAAGCTTCTCTCCAGGTAACTTCCTTGAAGAAAGAATTACAAACAATAATATCCGGTATTCAAGATCTTTCCATGAAAATGGACAATTGAGAAAAATCATGGAAAACATGAAGAAAGAAAATAGAAAGCAGATTGAAGAATTCAAGAAGATAATTACAAGACACACAGACCAGATAACAGAAATTGAAGAATCTCTTAATGAAATAGACAGAAGACAGCATGAAAATGATAGCCAGATTGACTTCTTACCAAAGCAAAACACCGCACTTTCAGATAAAGTGGAGGACCTAGAATCAAGGTCACGAAGAAATAATATTAGAATATACGGCATACCTGAAAAAATGGAAGGAAATAACACAATACAGTTCCTGAATGACTGGTTGCCTAAGACACTAAGCCTACCTGAATCTCTCTCTTTTGGGATACAGAGAGCTCACAGGTCATTGTCAAATATGTCTGTGTCAAAAAATCCAAATGCTTCAAGATCCATTATTGTAAAATTGTTATCATCTCAAGACAAGGACTTAATCCTGAGAACAGCGTGAGCAGGTAATCCTATACAAATTAATGGTCGAAACATAAGATTTGACAATGACTATACCTCTACTATAATAACTAAAAGAAAAGCCTGCATTCCTCTCATTAAAAATCTGAAGAAAGCTGAAATTAAAGCACAAATCATTTTTCCTGCCAGAATTAAAATACATCTATCTGAAGGAATAAAAATATTTAATAATCTTGATGACGCCTCTGAATATGTGAAAAAGAATAAGATTTTGGAAACCACTGAAGATATGGACATCTCATTACCTAGTTTAAAAAGGCAGGCAACAAATGGAAAAATGTTATCGATTGATAAAACAAGCAAGACACTTAAGGGTAAATAATACAAATGAAGCTCTTCCACAATCCCTTCAAATCCCAAAATTTTTGTGCTACAAATCACCTACATCAGGGAAAAACATACATGTTAATATTTATTAAGTATGCGTATTTATTTATTTATTTTTAAATGTATTTGCTGTTTAAAAGCCTTTAATACAAATACGCTAGAATGTTAAACATAGTTGTTAAAATTCTAAATCTTCCCTTGACAGAGTGTATTATTAGTTGACAACTACATAGGGGCAATGTAGCAATACCATAGAAATATTGGTTAAAGCAAGAACCCCCTTAATACCGGATACTGTATGTGTATTAGATTATGATGATATAGATCGCTCCGATAAGTGAAATGAAGGCTCCCCATCTCAGTGCAATTAAATGAAAGTGTAGCCCCTTTTTGCATCAGCGGGCTTTCTCTCCTGTTAAATGTCATGCTATGCTTAGGTCCTTTTAGAGCTAACGGATACAACTTAATGTGACTTGTACTAAATAGTTTAAAAGGTATTGGAAATTGTTCTTTATCATAATAAGAAGATTGTTTTCTTTCTAAGAATCCGTCATGACATGTAAAAATGCATTCTCATACACTTGAGAGGTTTGTGTCTTTACTAAATGTGGTTTGTGGGTCCATCTGCTGATGGAGAGGGAAAAGGAGATATATTTTCTGATGAAAGCTGGTGGAGTGTGTGTTGCAGGGACAGGAGGGTTTGTATGCTTGATATCAGATACATTGGCCAGTAAAATTGATAGTTACAGAGAATTTTATATTTATATAAAATGGGGCAAAGTTGTTTTTTTTTTTGTACTTCATATACATGCTTTTTGAGTAACATATTCTGTTTTTCTTTTCTCTCACAAAATGCACATCACGAGTATCTCGTGAACAGTTATCATAGCTTGCTGCAGATTCCCTAGTGCGAGCTTTTAACCGCCAAAATTCAAATGTTAAAGGAGAAGGAAGGGGAAAAAAAAGGAAAAAGAAGGCTGTTGCCTCGAGACTTCTTGGAGACATCTTCTTTGTAATACAAGAGACTTATGCATGTACTCTCTCGAAGTCTCTTTTGTCATATGAACTTTGGTTACGTATTCACGTTACCAGAAATCTTCACATGAAAAAAAAAGAAAAAGAAAATGGAACAACTGAATGCTTTATCACATACCAAGAGCGACAAAGAAAAATATATAAAAGACATAGACATATATAAAGGTCCTTTTTACTAAACCAATGTTGATGCCTATGTTGTTCCCTTCATAATAAGTTTTCCGATGACACGTTTTACAAAGTAGTTTACACTTGATCATTAGTTGGCAGCTGTAGCTAACAGATACAGTGAAAACATAGACTAGGTCATCTGATCCTTTTTGGTTAGCAGGGCAGAAAGCGGCATATGCAGTGGTTATAAAGTCACTAAAATAGATTATCTATTGGGGGTTAATGTGTTTTTATTATTTTTAAAGTAGATTTTGGGGCAGATATGTATTTTCTGTGCTTTCATCTTGATATCTTCGTCCCCAATCTTATTGATTATATGAGTTGTTGGTTGATGGCAATATTGCTGGATTGGGAAAGCCAAAGCTGCAGACAGACCATTACAATAAATAATAATTCTGTTATAAAAGGGTGAAATAATATACTGGGGCAGGAAAACTTTCGGTTCCAAAGAAAAGGAGACAGTTCTGCTTAGAAAATGACCTTAGTTGTTACTGAAGTGATGCTTTTGCCTCACTAGTCAGTGATAGTAGTAGAAGACTGTTGGGGGGCAGTGCAAAGTGGGGATGGTTACTCTTGACTTATAGTTACTACTTTCATCAGGATATGAGGACAGTTGTTATTTCCAAAGGTAGCCTTTACTTTTTAACTGCTTTTCTAATTAATAGTTTACATTATGTTGGATTTATAGTGAATAGTGAAATTGTGATCTACTTAATCCACCTCCAGCTACATAAGTGCATACTACAATCTGACATTTTCACTAATATTCATAAAATATTGAATGTTTTACTGTCTGTAGACTACATTTTCTAGCAAAAGATATATTGCATGTTAACCACTGCCACTCTAACTGAAAAAATATTGGTAAAATGTGTTAATGTATTTTGTTAAAAAGGACAGCTTAAGGGAACACATTATTACTATAACATCTAAAACTGAAGGTTAAAAGCTGTGACTTCATTATATATTTTTATCAAAATCAAGCTACACTACATAGTTTCTTTAGACTCACATCTTTGGAAAGAAAAGCTAATGTTTTTGATGATTACACAGATCTATATACCTGCATAGATATTTGTGCAACTAAAATATTATCTTCTCATGTAAAAAATTCTCATTAGTACATCTTTATTTTAAATATCTTTAATACCTTAAGAAATTATTTAAGGTTAATCAGATATGTTTTTTTTTAGGGGAAGGAAAAACTGGTGATTTTATATCTTATATAAAAGGAAAATAAGCATATAGGCTATATATTAATATGCTGATTCTATAGTAAATATTAACACTGTTGTGATTTCACAGACAAGTTCATACAGGAATGTTCTGTTACATGATAAATGTTCTTATTTTTATACATAAACTACTTTACTGAATTCCTAGATAAGTAGGTTTTGATCTAATGTAGTATACTAGATTAAGATCTGTATTAGTATAGAATAGACATAAATGAATATGATATCTTATGTCATGATACAAGTTTAAAGACACTGTTCTTAAAAATTTTGAAAATTACATTATTCATGGTAATTGATGTTTTTCTACAATATCTCCTATATAGTAATACCTATTCATCCTGGAGAATTAATAGGTTGTAGTTTGTTGTTTCAATAAAATATTAGGTAGTAGCATTAGAGAACGATAGTCTTGAGCACTAAGGATGATAGAGGGTGGTATTGATGACTTCTTCATCAATCCAGGAACTAGATGTTCCATGGTTAGTTTTGTATATAGTTATATTTTCATCTTCTCTGAACATTACTTGTTAATTAAGTCCAGAATAGTATTTAAAAGCTTAAAGTAATCAATGTCTGGGTTTAAATGTCTGTCTCTGAATGCAAATGGTCTTAATAACCCTACTAAAAGAGGAAGGTTACTCAAATACCTAGCATCTAATAAAGCTGACATTATATTTTTGCAAAAAAACACACATTATTCAAAAAGATCTAGAAAAAATGGCTTTAAATGTTATAGTATTCTAGCTGAATCTCATTTCCAAACAAAGAGAAGAGGAATCATGATTTTGTGGAAAAATACATTACCAATACCTAAAATAATTAACAGTTTCTCTGATAAAAATGGTATGTTGTGTCTAGTAGTATTGGAATTGAATAAGAAATATTTTACTTTAGCAAATATGTACTGGCTACCTGGTATTGGTGCTAAATCTGCAAACAAATATTTGGAAATAATAACAGCAAATTCTAAAGGAGATATCATTTTGGCAGGTGATTTTAATTGTATTCTATCGTCTAAAGATACCACTAATGTCAGCAATATTAAGATACTTGCATCAGCCAAAAAATTGATAGATTTTGTCTCATTATATAACCTAAATGCTGCTCAATGCCAGAAGTCTAAATCTCAAAATGCACGCACTCGAGGCCCTTCTCAGTATGGAGAACATCAATGTCTGTGCTGTGACAGAAACCTGGTTCAAGGCTCCTGAGAGCACCCCAGCGCTATCAGGTTTTACCTCATATCATGCGTTCCGGCCCCAAAATCCGGACAATACCAAGAAAGGAGGGGGGTATCCATATTCATCAAGGACACCCACACCTCAAGACTGGTGGCAACGCACGATGCATCGGAGACCATCCAGGAGCAATTAACCATAGGCAAGACTGCTCTGCAAATTGTAGCATGTTACAGGCCACCCTCACAAACTCAGGAACCTCACATGGCCTTCCTGAAAACACTAGAGGATAAATGTATCACCAAACACCAACCTACTAGGTGACTTCAATTACCCTAATATAGACTGGGAACACTACTCAAGCCCAAACACAAAAGTTCCTGGAATTCATAAACTCAAATGCCATGGAACAACTAGTCACCATCCCAGAAGAGGAGATAACATACTTGATCTCATCATCACGAACATGGGAACACAATGTTCAACACGAGTATACCCCTCACTGGTGAGATCAGATCACAAACTAATCTCGCTGGAGGTCCTCATCCCACCCCACCTGAAATAAAAAGACCACAGTAAAGAACTTCTCAAAAGCCGACTTCACACTTCTAAAGACTAGTGTGGTCTCCTTTCAGGCCCCGAGCCGGCGGAGAAACAATACTCAAGCAGCTGAATCACTTACAAATGCCTTCTACCAGCACCTGCAGGACTGCATGGATAAGGCAATCCCAAAGCAAAACAAAGACTCTTTGTACCAAGGCAAGCGTCCAGTCTGGTGGACCCCAGCCATAAACAAACTCTACAACAAAAGGAGGAAGCTACTACAAGATAGAGCAAAATCCTTAAAAGGTGAAACACCCTTGATCACTATAAGTAAAAACTAAGAGCTCTCATAAAATCATCCAAAGCAAATTTCGAGAAAAATAGCTAAAGACTCAAAAGACAATCATAAGGCCTTCTTTAGCTATGTTAGAAACCTAGAAGGAAACTCCCAGATATGCTCAGAACTAGTTCAAAATGATGTGAAGATTACTGATCCTACAGACATTGCCAACATACTGGCTGACAGGTTCAGTGCAAACTTCTCCCCTCCCCAAAGGAGAGATATCTATACCAAAACGGTGCAGCCCCCAAACATCTCCAGCGCCCAAGTGAGAACTGCTCTCTCCAAAGCAAAACACAGCATCCATGGGACCTGATGGTGTCCCCGGCTGTGTGCTCCACGAACTCAATGAGGAATTAAACCCACAGCTAGGACAACTGTTTAATCAAAGTCTTACCTCTGGATAATTGCAGGGAGTGGCGCACTGCAACTGTGGTCCCACTTCACAAAGGCGGTGCCTCCACAGACCCTGGAAATTACAGCCCATTAGCTTGGCAAGACTTATCTGCAAAGCCATGGAGAGGATCATAATGGACCTCATAAATAAAGACATAGGAATTTGCAGACTTTGGATCCAACCGTTTGGCTTTGTCAAAGGCAGATCATGCCTTTTAAACTTAGTTGACTTTTTCAAACAGTCACCAAAGCCATTGATGAGGAAAGGCAGTCCATACAGCCTACCTCGATCTGGCTAAGGCCTTCGATACAATATACCCCACTGGGTATCATTGAAAAACTCATCAGTTTAAATGTTAACCCATACATCACAAGATGGGTTGTAAACTGTCTGAGTGACAGAACCCACAGGGTCATAGTTGCTGGCGCCATGTCAGACTCAAAGCCTGTCACAAGTGGTGTCCCACAGGGCTCAGTCCTGGGCCCACTCTTATTTGGCATCTACATTTCAGTATAAGCAAACACATGGAGGGTTATGGCTGACAAAGTTTGCAGATGACTGCAAACTAAACGCCATAGTGAAAACACATCTGACACAGATATCCTTCAGAAGGGTCTCACAGAAATGGATAACTGCTGGCAGAGCCACGGCCTAAAGTTAAATGCCAAAAATGCATAGTCATACCCTTGGAAAAACAAGGTTACCCCTAGCTACCAAATGGGTGGCAATCCACTGAGCACAGAAGAAGTTATCAGGGACCTGGGGACCCAGGTTGATAGTAGTCTGTCATTCGACACCCATGTAGCTAAAGTAGTTAGGAAGACCTTCTACATTTCCCACCTCATCATGAAGGGATTCTCATCTAGATCAAGGGAGGTCATTGTCTCCCTTTACTCATCACTCATCAGACCAATGATTGAGTACAATGCCCCATTCGAATGTATCTGACCCGACACTTGCAGCAGCTGGAGGCCACAAAGTTCCTCACCAAAAGGATAAAAGGTCTCAAAAATCTGTCCTATGCTGCCCGACTGAAAGAACTCCAGCTCTATTCAGTCGCTGCTCATTGCTCAGAGGTGACCTTTGCCTAACATACAAGGCCATGTCAAACCCAGAGTTGATGAATATATGCTTCACCTCAAAAAATCTAGATCCATCAGAGCCACAAAGGCGGAGACTTAAACCTCGACACTATTAATAGGACGTGCTGAAGGATAGATTCATCACTCAAAGACTCCTATGCTGTGGAACAAAATCCGGTACATGTGAGGCAGAGCACCTCGCTGGCCTTGTTCAAGAGAAATCTTGACCAATGGATGGGAGATCGCAGATATACCCCAGGGATTACCTCAGTGTCACTGCTCGACAGAGGCACAGCAAAATAATGGGTATAGTTCCCCATACTAAAGGGGTGGCGTAAGCCACAAAACTATGGGCTAGGCTTGTAAATGCCCTCGGGCAGATAGCCTAGTATGAACCTATGAACCTATGAACCTAAAAGACATATACATGATCAAAGAGCAGAGGTCTCTCAATTTTGCTCACTTTTCTTATAGATAGGGTACACAGACAACTATTGATAAAGTGTTTATATCTGACAGCCTATTATCTAAGACTCAAGATGTAGTGATTACATCATGCCCTCTGTCAGACCACAATGCCATACTATTTAAAATTAAAATTAAACCAAACGATCTTATTCATTGGCAGAGACTACCAGCCTATATTATTAAGATAAAAGGATTCAAAGAATGGTTTATAAAGGAAGTAAACTATTATATTGAACTTAATAATAATAATAACACAAATAAAGTGTTTATTTGGGACTCTTTAAAATCTTATATATATGGGAAAATAAAAACCTGGTATTTACATAAAAGGAAAGAATGGGACAAAGAATTATTAAATCTACAATTGAAAATTGACACTTTAAAAAAGAACTTACACCCCAAAGAATTGGGCTTGAATCTGGAATTAAAACAGCTAAATCTCGAATATTTAGAAATTCTTAGTCATAAAGTAGCAATTAATTTAGAGAGGTTAAAATTACAATCTTATTCATCTAATCCAAAACATATGCATAGATTAGCAGCCAAAACGAAAAGTTTTCACAAGAGTAAACACATAATTGAAATATTAGACACATCTAAACACAATTCAAAACCTTCTTCAGATCTAAAAAGATATTTTAGAGATTTTTCGCTCATATCATGAAACAATGAATAAAGCAAACTTAAACTTTACTAATAATAGTTCAAAAATAGAATTTCTAAAAACAATATAAATAATAAACTTTCTAAAGAACAAAATAATAGATTACTTAAATCAATATCATTAATAGAAGTTAAAGAAAGAATACAAAATCTTAAAAATAATAAAGCCCCTGGTCTTGATGGCATAATAGGTGAATTATATAAAATTGTCCCTGATTCCGCTTTGAAGATATTAATGAAAGCACTTGAGGAAGTTCGAATAAGTGACAAACTTTGTCCTTCTTTGAAATATTCGCTAATTTCTCCCATTCTAAAGCAAGATAAGGACTCCAAATTTGTTTCATCATATCGTCCTATTTCCCTATTAAATATAGATTATAAAATATTTACGTCTATTTTAGCAAACAGATTAAATCAAATGATGCCGACTTTAATAAACAATGATCAAACAGGTTTTATACTGAACAGAAAAGTTCAGGATAATACTATTAGACTTTTAACTTTAATAGATTTTGCAAATAAAAAAAAAGAATTATCACTCATCAGTCTAGATCTAGATAAAGCATTTGATTCTATTAACTGGACATACTTATTTATGGTTTTAAAAGAATATGATTTCTCCTCAGAAATCTTAAACTTGTTAAAAAAATTATATGAAGGCTCTATAGCGTATATTAAAATTGGCGCTTTTTTATCTGGCCCACTTCAAATTCTAAAAGGCACTAGACAAGGTTGCCCTTTATCCCCACTACTATTTGCATTAGCAATAGAACCATTTGCTAATTTTATAAGAAACAATATAAACATGAAAAGTTTTGATGTTAATGAGAACTATTCTTCTAAAAGTTTACTCTTTGCAGATGATATCTTATTAACTATTGGAAATATTGATTCATCTATTGATCACATTATCAGATCATTAAAACTCTTTGACGAAATCTCAAACCTTAGATTTAACCAAAACAAAACAGAAACTATTCTCATCAATAAAAAATTGAATAACACTCTATCTAATTACAATAACTTTAACTGGACCAATGATAAATTGAAATATCTAGGGGTTCATATTCTGTCTAAATGGAAGGACACTATAAATATAAATTATAAAATTTTATTAAATAAAATCACAGAATACATTAATAGATGGAAGAAAATGTTCTTTACTATAGAAGAAAGATCATCTCTGATAAAAATGATTCTATTAAAATCACAGAATACATTAATAGATGGAAGAAAATGTTCTTTACTATAGAAGAAAGATTATCTCTGATAAAAATGATTCTATTACCAAAAATTATTTTTTATCTTCAAACATTATTGGCTCCTCCTTCTAGAAAACAACTTAAACACATAAACACTATATTAATTAAATTTCTATGGTATCCTCAAAAAACAAGGATTAAATATGATTGGCACTATAAAAGCTGGATTGAAGGAGGGATTGCTTTTCCAAATTTTGAGCTTTATGCTGATGCCATTATTCTTAATATAACAAGTCTGTGGGTAAGTCCAAAATACCATTCAAATTGGAAAAAATTTACACAAAACAATACTATTAAGTAATTTTGACAAGTTTTTCAAAAACATATATTGTTCTGAAAATATTAAGCTATTTACAGTTATTAAAGAATTCTTCTTCAACAATGAGCAGGAAAAATCACATCTTATTCTTGTAATTAAATATATCTTGCAAAATTAAAAAAAAAGTAATGAATAAGAACCTTTTGAACAACAATTTGTCCATTCTAATGTTTCCAATAATCTTAACCAAGGGATGCTTTGATTCCTTTAACATGATGAAAATAAAAAACTATGGAAGAAAATGGGTTATTATTCTGGCATCAGTTTTTAGGAACTAATAATATTCATGATACTACCTACCTTTTAGCCAGGTATAATATGTACCAAAATAACTGGTTAAATATTCAAATCTTCAGAGAATTTATTTTAACAGAATTTAAAAGACATTATTTTCCTGCTATAACAGGCCTCCCCAAAAAATTATCCATCCTCTTTGACTTCGCCAGTATAGGCTATAATAATGGTATCTCATTGTCAAGATTTTACAACATTCTTAGATCAGATCTAATAATATTAGACGGCAATTTATGGAAATATATCAACAATTTCAACAACTCCCAAATACATATAAATGATAAAACTTTAATTGTCAGATCTGTTTACCATACCTCTTCTTCCACATATTGGAAAATCTTTACATGAAAATTCATTCATATAAGTTTTATTACACCAAAAAAAGCCTCTAGAATAAGCAAGAAAGATTTTAATAGATGTTGGAGATGCGAGGAGCTAATAGATGCCGACTGGGCACATATGTTTTTAGAATGCAGAACAATAACCACATTTTGGATGGAGTTTAAAAATGTTATTAAAGCTTTGTGGTCAGACAGATGCAAGATCTCTGATTCTATGATACTTTTTAATGCACCAATGCCAAGGTATGTTCCACTGAATAAAATGAACCTCCTTTGGACTTTGTTTGCTATAGCAAGAAAAACTATTACTAGAAATTGGAAATGTAAAAATAACCTCTCATTTAAGGAATTGATATCTTTTACTAAGGTTATTTGTACTAGGGAATTACAAACAGCTATGTTACACTCCTCAAACATGACTCATAAACAAATTGCCTGGATAAAGCTTAAAAAACTATTAGACAAAATGTAATGTTATTGAAGATTTGGTATCTGTTTTAGACTTTGTATATAGTTTTTGTAAAAATTTGATATTACATTGTTTTTTCTTGTTAAAAATTGTAATTATACTCTTGAAAATCAATAAAAAAAATATGAGAAAAAAAAAGATTGATCCACATTAATAGTGAATGTTAACTTTGTCAAAACTTAAAATGTCGAATATTTATAGTTGGCCACTTCGCATTCCATGCATTTGTTAAACTAATGTCACACACCATATGAATTAAATACATAACCCAAAGTGCTGTTTCTGAAACGTATTTAAATGTTTCTTGAAAAATTGTTACAATTAATCTACCGTAAACAGTGACGTGTAAACAATGGCCATGAAATATGTAACAATCCTATAAGTGAAAAAGTGCTAACCATATAAAAAATGTGTTGAAGTGAAAGGTGCATTGATGTATCCATAAGCA
>NW_025050165.1:0-13885 GCF_019279795.1 Protopterus annectens
TTTTCTCCTCGGGCCTCTGCTGAAAATGGACATGTATCCAGCCAGACTAGCCCGGTCAACAAATGTAAAATAAAATAAATAAAAAATTTTAAGGTTGTGGGGCTGCTATAGTGTATAAAAGTGTTTTTATACTGTGTTTCTCTGGGAAAAAAAGTAACTTCTGTAGACTGGTAGTTTTACTGACATTGTTGCTTGTTTGCCCAAGGACAGAGTCACTATTTTTAGCTTGACTATAGAAATGATTGCCACTCCCAAGGTCGGTCTTTCTTCCAGCCACAAAAAGAAAAAGTTAAGCAAACAGTCTTTACTACCACAGCAGGCTAGCAATTTGCCTCAGCTGCAGGTGTAAGTGGGGACTCCTTGCCAGTGCATTTGTTGTACCTCAGACCACTCATCTTTTATCACGGATCCCTCTGGTGTAGTACCTACAGCCACTATAGACCAAGAGTTAGCCATGCCCTCTGAGGCTATTGGGGTCCCTACAGTGGGTAAGGGAGAACCACTCTAGTTAGTCCTGGGAGAGGAAAGTGGGAAGCTTTACCTGTTGTGTCAGAATGCTGTGCCCACCTCTTGGGAAGCAGCAGCTGCTAATAGAAACACAGCTGGTCCCATTTTTCCTGCCAAAAAGAGACAGAAAACCAAGCATGTATCTATTCCTCCTCAAATTTGCTTGGATAGTAGTTTGCTTGGAATGGCTCAGGGTTTGATTTAGGGTATTGATCCTTCTTGTAGAGTAGTTTCTAATGAAAGAAAGAGGTATGACTCCTTTCCTGAAGAGATTCAAGATTCTGAATCTTAACAGGAAGATGCAGAGACTGATTCAAGGTTTTGTCCTCAGATTTCTGATTCCGACTCAGAAGAGAACTTTCTTTCTGATTCTCCCTGTGGGGGTTTCTCTTTCTGTGAGACTATTACTAGAATGTCTCTGTTTTCAGTGAGAGAACACATAAGTTACTCGATCCCTCAAAAAATACGGAGTTGTTACAAAAGGGTTTTCCAAAACATACACCCATTCCTCCTGCCCTGTCTTCTATACAGGATGTTTCTTACTGCTTGCAATTTTCCTGATATTTAGCCAGCTGTTCCAAAAAGGCAGATAGGATGTAAAAAAATTCCTCAGTCTGTTAAATTTTTATACACTATTCCCAAACCTGACCCAGAAGCTGTAGCCTTAGTTAACTCCTCTGCTGCTAAACACTTAGGGCAGGATTCACGATGGCTTGCACGGAGTCTAAGAGTAGTGTAAGACTCCATGCAGCCATCGCTATCCAGGAACAGCCTGTATGTGCGTGTAAGAGAGCACCTAAAACGGCTCTTACACAGACAGGGCGTGGATATGCTAATTACCTTGCAGCCGAAAGGCATGCAAATGAGGTAATTTTGCGATCCAGGAAGCAGAAACCAGCCCGTGTAAGAGCCGTGTTATCTGCAGAAAAGTACTCAGTTGACAACTGAGTACCATTCTGCAAATAACACAATGGAGCCTTGTCAGCTCCAAATAAAGTTTGCATATGTTTCAGGCAGCATGCCAATGGCCAAATATGTGGCCACTGGCAATGTAACCCGATGCAAAAATAAAATAAAAATGCTTTTTTTTTGCCCGATGTTTAAATGTAGCGCAGCGCCGCGCAAACGGGCTGCGCTATAAAAAAACAGAAAAATAAAAATTTTAAACCCGCAAACGTGGGTTTTATGCAAAGCATGAATTTACAATGTAAGGGAATAGCAGGCTGAAAACAACATGGCCACCGAGTAGGGGTTGCTAAGGGGGGAAGCTGAGTGTAAGACATGTAACCAAGCATTAGTAGGCATCCTATGTAAATGAGTGGTAGGATAGTGAATCGTACTGTCACATAGCAAATGAGCACATTCCGTGCAGTGTAGGAGTAGGATAAGGGGGAGTAACAGAGTAGGAGATAGGTGACATCACAGGGGGGAATGTATGAAAGAAATGAAGCTCATTGGAGCACAGTGGCATGTGAAAGATGTCAGTCACACATCATGGAAAGAGGTGTGTCAACAAGTAGGCATGGGAAAGTCAAGAAATGGAAGGTGTACACTATGGATAACACCAAAGTTATCCATGCGCTGGTAGGCACGAGTAAGATAGGGTGCGCGCGTGTAAGCGTGAATGCGTGCGTTTAAGGCAGAATAAGCATGCAGGAGCCTGTTTAAACACCTCTAAGCTTGTTTGCGCTGGTGTGCGTGCGTTTTAACCTGAATAAGCAGATTCTAGTCCGTCTAAGTATGTGTGCGCACGTGTTAGCTGCTGTGAGCATGTTTTCGCTGGTATGCGCATCGCTCCTGCCTGCCTGAGGAAACAGAAGGGAAAAAGGAAGCAGGAGAAATAGTAGGAAGCTAGCAGGGAATACTGGCAGAGCTAGCAGGTGAAAACAATCAGAAGCAGGCAATTACACAGGCAGAACAGTAGCCCAGCCCAGCACTTAAAACTCTGCAAACAACAGTGCTAGGGGCTGCTATAGCTGTTATAAGGAGACATATGCAACTTGCTGAGGGTGGCGACTATGCAACTGCTGCCGGACAACCCACAGTGAGGAGACGGAGAAGAGTGTACAGGCCCAGGGTCACTTACCAGGGGTTACATGAGCTGGAGATAGTGGAGCGCTATAGAGTGGACAGAGACCTCCTACAGCAAATTGTTGAGCTGTGCAGGCCACACCTCACACACAGAACCAACAGAGGGGGAACCCATCCCAGTGGAAACCAAGGTATGTGTTGGCCTAAGAATACTAGCAACAGGTACCTTCCAGAGACCAACTTGTGATATGATGGGGATATCACAGGCATCAGCATCCAGGGTACTGCACCAGGTCCTGGATGCCATGTCAGCACATGTCGGTGATCATGTATATTTCCCCAATTCCCGTGAGGTAATGGCCAGCAATATGCGTCTCTTCCAGCAAACAGCGGAATATCCTGAGGTAGTTTGTGCAATAGACTGCACGCATATACGCATCAAAGCACCAGCTGGTGAGCGGGGTAGGGCCTACATTAACCGCAAGGCCTTCCCCTCCATCATCTGCCAGGTTGTGTGTGATGCCCAGGGCATAATAATGAATGTGTGTGCTGGCTGCCCTGGAAGCTACCATTATTCCCATATCTGGCATTTGACACAGCTGTACCAGAATTTTGCCAATGGGGACATCCCACATGGTCACTTAGTGGGGGATGCTGGCTACACACTGGAGCCGTGTCTGATGACACCCATCAGAAATGCACACACACCTGAACAAGAACGCCATAATAAGGCACATGCACAAACACGAAATGTAATTGAGTGTGTGTTTGGGCTGCTCAAGTCATGGTTCGGGTGCCTGGACACATCTGGTGGAGCCTTGCAGTACTCACCAACTACATGTACCCAAAATGTCATGGTATGTGCTATGCTACATAATATGATTCTGTGAAAACAGCTGCAGCAGGACCAGCATAGGGCTGGGCCAAACAGCCCCCCACCATTGCCAAGCCAATCACAGGCAGAGCGTGACTCGGAGGAGGAACAACCTGAGCCTGCCCCAGTAGGCAGAAGGAGGTGTGCCCAGTATGCCTTGGCCTTGGCAAAGAGGCAACGCATAGCACATACACTGGCTCAGTAGGAACCCTGAAAATGATACCTCTCTCTGACTCACACATATAGTAAAAGGGATGCATAAGTTGACACAACCTGCTTTCAAACATGTACAGGGAGTGTAGTATGTGCATCCAACATAGACAGCCCTGCAGCACCACCTGAGGCATGATTGCCATGTGTTAAGCAATGTAACACCATGTAGTATATGCAAACTTGATGACCCTAACATCCTACCCTCACCAAGCATGATGCCACAATATGAAGACAAGATGATCAATTACAATAATTGGTTTAAGTATTGCTGTTAGTCAAAGGGGATCCAATGCGTGTCAGCCTGGGATGACATGCTGAGCAAGACACGATGCTCCACCTGCTAGGGATGGCATGCACCTATCACTCCTGGCCTTTTGGATACTGGCAAAGGCTGTTGTCACCCCCACCGTGCCTTGAATAGGTAAGGCTCAAAACACAAACCCACCTACATAGGTATCACAAGGGATAAGAACCTAGACATAATGCTACCCAATGCCAGAAGTCTAAACTGCAAGATGCATGCAGTCCAAACTCTCCTCAGCATGGAGAATGTTGATATCTGTTCTGTAACAGAAACCTG
Source organism: Protopterus annectens (assembly GCF_019279795.1). Taxonomy (NCBI): domain Eukaryota; kingdom Metazoa; phylum Chordata; order Ceratodontiformes; family Protopteridae; genus Protopterus; species Protopterus annectens. The sequence goes on from NW_025050165.1 coordinate 4,206, forward strand.
GGTCAAGGCTCACAAGAGCACCCTAACACTACCAGGTTACACCTCATACCATGCTTTACAGCCCCAAAACAAGGAACAAACTACAAAAGGAGGGTGACTATCAATAATTGTCAAGGATAACCACACCCCCAGGTTGGTACCACAGCAAGAAGCAGCATGGACTATCCATGGGCAAGTAACAGTGGCTAAAACTGCCTCCCAGTTTGTAGCCTGCTACAGACCACCCTCCTAATGCCAGGAACCGCACTTGGCCTACTTCAGAACACATGAAAATATCAAGGTCTCTCCAAACAACATTATATTGGGCGACTGAAAATACATTATTCTAGCTCCAACATCCTAGGCCAAAGGTTCCTAGAATTCATAAACCAAAATGCTCAGGAACAACTTACCACTCCCACAAGAGGGGTAAGCATACTGGATGTGATAATCAGCAACATGGGTACTCTATGCCCAGTTGAGAAGTGTGTCCCTCACTGGTAAGATCAGACCATAGAGTAATCTCACTGGATAATCGCATCCTGACCCCAGTCCCTGGGCAGAAAACCACAGTGAAAAACATGTGTAAAGCAAATGTTGCACTCCTCCAAACTGATGTGGAATCCATTAAAGGCCTTGTGCCTGTGGAAAATATGGGCCAGACCTCAGAACCCTTTATAAATGCATTCTACGAACACTTTTAGGAATGCATGGATTATGCAATCCCAAATAAAACCAAGACCCAATTCCATACATGCAGGCATCTGGCCTGGTGGACCCCAGCCATTACCAAACCATGCAAGAGAAGGAGGAAGCTACTACATGATAGAGCAAAACCCAAAAAGGGAAGTAATCTCTGATCAGTATTATGGCAAAAAACTATGGCCACACATAAAATCCTCTAAGGCCAGCTACAACATGTTGAATCTGGGAATCCTGAGGCAATGTTACACCTGCCCCATGTACACAGACAACCCCCTCCTCCCCCCAACAAATACAAATATATGTGAGAGATGTAACTATTTATCCAAACTGGAGGCCGAGCTCTCTCAACTCAGTACTGGCAAAACCAGTCAGGAGGAGAAGGTAACCACACACACCACAAACTCAGTCTCACATAGATCTATCACAACCGCAAACCAAAGACATAAACACACAAAAACATTCCCGGAGGCTCTAATTAAAAATATACCAAATCAACAGAGGCCTCCAAAGCAGACACCCAAGCAACCACTACCTCAAAACATAGCACATGCAACACATAGTTCACAAAGTCAGTGTGCCAAACAGTCACAGCCCTTAAGGACAAACAACATGCCTGATACACTTGTAATAGGTGACTCCATAGTCAGACACACTGATGTCCCACTCACCAGACTGAACAAGGAAAAGGTTACAGTAAGCTGCCTGTTGGGCGCTAGAATCCGCCACATAACACAAGCACTCAGGTCACTCCAAAGCAAGTACAAATATGACTCAGTCATTGTCCATGCTGGTGTGAATAACCTGAGATGTACCTCCCTGGACTACATGAAAAGAGACATAGAGGAGCTCTCTGATTATGTAGCCCAGGCCGGTATGACCCTGACCCTGAGCAGCATCTTACCCTCACCAATGCTGGCATCCTCTCCTGTCCAGTTGGTGAATTTGGGAATATTGAGGCAATGTTACAATTGCCTCATGTACACTGACAACCCTCTCCTCCTCCCACATAACACAAATACTTGCGAGAGATGCAGCTATTTAGCCAAACTGGAGGCTGAGCTCTCTCAACTCAGGACTGGCAAGACCAGACAGGAGGAGAAGGCAACTACACACACCACAAAACCAGTCTCACATAAAGCTATCACAACAATGAATCAAACACATAAACACACAAAGTCATACTTGGAGGCTCTGATCAAAAATTTACCTAAACAGCAGAGGCCTCCAAAGCAGACATCCAAGCAACTGCCACCTCATGACACACCACAGGCAACACATAAACCACAAAATCAGTGTGCAAAGCAGTCACAGCCCTTAAGGCCAAATACAACACCAAACATACTTGTCATAGGTGACTCCATAGTCAGACACACTGATGTCCCACTCACCAGGCTGAACAAGGAGAGGGTCACAGTAAGCTGCCTATCGGGCGCTAGAATCCGCCACATAACACAAGCACTCGGGTCACTCCACAGCAAGTACAAATATGACAGTCATTGTCCATGCTGGTGTGAATGACCTGAGACGTACCTCCCTGGACTACATGAAAAGAGACATAGAGGAGCTCTCTGATTATGTAGCCCAGGCAGGTATGACCCTGACCCTGAGCAGTATCCTTCCTTCACCAAGAATGATGCCACAACATAGAGACAAGATGATCAGCTTTAACAATTGGCTTAATTTCTGGTGTCATTCAAAGGGATCCAGCGCTCGTCTGCCTGGGATGACATGCTTGACAAGCCACGCTGCTTCTCTAAGGGACGGCTTGCACCTGTCACTCCTGGGATTCCGGATATTGGCTAAGGCTCTTGCCACCCCCATAGTGCCTTTTTTAGGCAAGGCTCAAATTCTAAACCTACCACCCTAGAAAATAAAAATGGGAAGAAACTAAGGGTAATGCTGCTCAATGCCAGAAGTCTAAATCTCAAAATACACGCACTCGAGGCCCTTCTCAGTATGGAGAACATCGATGTCTGTGCTGTGACTGAAACCTGGTTCAAGGCTCCTGACAGCACCCCGGCACTATCAGGTTTTACCTCATATCATGCGTTCTGCCCCAAAACCCGGACCACACCACAAAAGGAGGGGGTGTATCCATATTCATCAAGGATACCCACACCTCCAGGTTGGTGGCAACGCACGAAGCATTGGAAACCATCCAGGTGAAATTAACCATAGGCAAAACTGCTCTACAATTTGTAGCATGCTACAGGCTACCCTCTCAAACTCAGGAACCCCACACAGCCTTCCTGAAGACACTGGAGGGTATACATGTATCTCCAAACACCATTATATTGGGTGATTTCAACTACCCGAATATAGACTGGGAACATTACTCAAGCCCCAACTTTCTAGCCCAAAGGTTCCTGGAGTTCATAAATTCAAATGCCATGGAACAACTAGCCACCGTTCCCACAAGAGGAGAAAATATACTAGATCTCATCATCACAAACATGGAGACAAAATGCTCCACACCGGAAGTATATCCCTCATTGGTGAGATCAGACCACAAACTTATCTCACTGGAAATCCACATCCCGCCCCCACCCCAAATAAAAAAGGCCACAGTGAAGAACTTCTCTAAAGCAAACTTCACACTACTCAAGACTGGTGTGGTATCCTTCAAGGCCCCCGAGCCAGTGGAAACCACAACCCAAGCTGGAAGCCCTTACAAATGCCGCCTTCTGAACACCTCCAGGACTGCATGGATCAGGCAATCCCTAATAAAACCAAGACTCTTTCCACCAAGGGCAAACGTCCAGTCTGGTGGACCCCAGCCATAAACAAACTTTACAACAAGAGGAGAAAGCTGTTACATGATAGAGCAAAATCCATAAAAGAGAAGACACCCTTGATCATTATTAGTAAAAAATACGAGCACTCATAAAATCATCCAAGGCCAACTTTGAGAGAAAAATTGCAATAGATTCAAAGACAATCATAAGGCCTTCTTCAGCTATGTTAGAAACCTGGGTGGAAACTCCCAGATATGTGCAGAATTAGTCCAAAAATGATACAAAAATCACTGAACCCACAGACATTGCCAACATACTGGCAGACAGGTTCAGTGCAAATCTCACCCCTCTCCCCAAAAGGAGAGATAACTATCCCAGCAGAGTGTGGCCTCCCAGACATCTCAAATGCAGGTGAAAGCTGCTCTCTAAAGCTAAAACACAGCATCAATGGGACTGGATGGTGTCCCCGGCTGTGTGCTACAAGAACTCAATGAGGAACTAAACCCGCATATAAGGCAGCTGTTTAATCTTAGCCTTACCACAGGATACGCCTCAAGGAGTGGCGCACGGCAACTGTGGTCCCACTCCACAAAGACGGTACCTCCACGGACCCTGGTATTACCGCCCCATGTTTAACAAGCCTGGTCTGCAAAGCTATGGAGAGGATCATAATGGAACTCATAAACAAAGACATAGGGGACTTGCAGACATTGGACCCGACCCAGTTTGGCTTTGTCAAGGGCAGATCATGCCTTTTGAACTTGGTCGACTTCTTCGAAACAGTCACCAAGGCCATTGATGAGGGAAAGGCAGTCCATACAGCCTACCTTGACCTTGCAAAAGCTTTCGACACAATACCCCACTCGGGTATTATAGAGAAACTTACCAGCTTAAATGTAAACCCATATGTCACAAGATGGGTTGCAAACTGGCTAAAGGCCAGAACCCATAGGGTTAGAGTTGCTGGCGCCATGTCAGACCTCCGGGTCACAAGTGGTGTCCCACAGGGCTCAGTCCTTGGCCCCTGTTGTTCGGCATCTACTTCTCAGAAGTACAGGCAAACATAGGAGGACTATGGCTGACAAAGTTTGCAGATGACTGCAAACTGATAGTGGAAAGTACATTGGACACAGATATCCTTCAGAGGGGTCTCACGGAAACTGATAACTGGTGCCAGAGCCATGGCCTGAAGTTAAATGCCAAAAAATGTATAGTCATACCCTTCGGGAAAAACAAGGTAACCCCAAGCTACCATATAGGTGGCAATCCATTAAGCACAGAAGAGGTTATCAGGGACCTGGGGACCCAGGCTGACAGTGGCCTTTCTTTGACACTCACATTGCTAAAATGGTTAGAAAGACCTTCTACATTGCCCACTTGATCATGAAGGATTCACATCCAGATCAAGTGAGGTCATTGTTCCTGTACTCTTCACTTATCAGACCAATGATCGAGCACAATGCCCCATTCGGGATGTATCTCACCCGACACCTGCAGCAATTGGAGAGACCCCAAAAGTTCCTCACCAAAAGGATAAAGGGACTCTAAAATCTGTCATATGCTGCCAGACTGAAGAAACTCCAGCTCTATTCAGTCGCATACCGCCTGCTCAGAGGTGACCTGTGCCTGACATACAAGGCCATGTCCAACCCGGAATTAATGGACATGCTCCACCTCAAAAAATCCAAATCTACCAGATCCACTAGAGCAAGCGACTTAAACCTTAGCACGGATATAAATAGGACATGCTGGTGGGATAGATTTATCACCCAGAGACTCCCTATGCTGTGGAATAAAATCCCGGTCCATGTGAGGCAGAGCACCTCGCTGGCTCTGTTCAAGAGAAATCTTGACCGGTGGATGGGAGATCGTAGGTTTACCCCGGGAATCATCTCTGTGTCACTGCTGGACAGAGGCACAACAAACTAATGGGCACAGTATTTTTTAACATAAGGGGTGGCGTAAGCCACAAAACGTTGGGCTAGGCTTATAAATGCCTTAGGGCAGATAGCCTAGTATAAACTTATGAACCTATGAACCTATGAACCAAGAATGATGCCACAGTACAAACACAGAATGATCAGCTTTAACAATTGGCTCAATTACTGGTGTCATTCCAAGGGGATCCAATGTATGACTGATTGGGATGACATGCTTGACAAGCTACGCTGCTTTGCCAGGGATGGCTTGCACCTGTCACCCCTGGGCTTCTGGATATTGGCCAAGGCTCTTGCCACCTCCATAGTGCCTTTTTTAGGCAAGGCTCAAAAGACAAACCCACCTCCCTAGAAAACATAAGTGGAAAAAAAATAAGGGTAATGCTGCTCAATGCCAGAAGTCTAAACCTCAAGATGCACGCTCTCGAGGCCCTCCTCAGTATGGAGAACATTGATGTCTGTGCAGTGATGGAAACCTGCTTCAAGGATCCTGAGAGCACCCCAGCACTACCAGGTTATACCTCATATTCATGCTTTTTGGCCCCAAAACCTGGACCAAACCACAAAAGGAGGGGGAGTATCCATATTTATCAAAGATACCCACACCTCCAGGTTACTGACAACGCACAAAGCATCGGAGACCATCCATGTACAACTAACCATAGGCAAAACTGCCGTACAGTTTGTAGCATGCTACAGACCACCCTCTCAAACCCAGGAACCCCACTCAGACTTCCTGAAGACACTGGAGAGTATGAATGTCTCTCCAAATACAAAACAAGGTACCCACAAATTACCACATAGGTGGTAATCCATTACGTATGGAAGAAGTAATCAGGGACCTAGGGACAGAAGTGGACAGTAACCTATCATTTGACACTCACATTGCCAAGGTGGCTAGGAAGACCTTCTATAATGGCCACCTTATCATGAAAGGATTCACATCTACATCAAGAGAGGTCATTGTGCCCCTATACTCTTCTCTTATCAGGCCCATAATTGAGTACAATGCCCCATTTGGGATGTACCTTACCCGACACCTGCAGCAGTTAGAAAGACCCCAAAAGTACCTCACCAAGAGGATAAAGGGTCTCAGACATTTGTCATATGCTGCCTGGCTGAAGAAACCCCAGCTGTATTCAGTCACATACTGCCTACTCAGAGGCGATGTATGCCTGATGTACAAGGCCATGTCCAATCCAGAATTAATGGACATGCTCCACCTCAGAAAATCCAAATCCATCAGAGCCGAGCTGTGAGAGAGATTTGAACCTCAACACATAAATAAATAGGATGTGCTGGAGGGACAGATTCATAACCCAGAGGCTCCCTACACTCTGGAACAGAATCCCAGTCCATGTTAGGCAGAGCCCCTCACTGACTCTCTTCAAGAGAAATCTTGACGAGTGGATGGGAAATCGTAGATTTACACCGGGGGTCATCACTGTGTCACTTCTAGACAGAGGCACAGTAAAGTAAACCCTAAATGGGCATAATATTCACATTGCAAGGGGTGGCGAAAGCCACACACACACTCTGGCTAGGCTTATAAATGCCCTAGGGCAGATAGCCTAGTATGAACCTATGAACCTATGAAGATACAAATTGTACAGGACACTAAGGATAATCACAAGGCTTTATTAACTGATGGTAGGAACCTTGGTGGGAATTCACAAGTATGCTCTGAATTACTCAAATATTACAAACAATACACCAAACCCACACACATTGCCAACATCCAACCTGACAGGTTCAGTGCAAACCCCCCCCCCACCAAAATGCCAAATATCTATCCCAGCAGAGTGCTGGCCCCCTGACATTGCAGATGCTGAGGTAACAGCCAGCATCTTCAAAGCAAAACACACATCAATGGTATGAGATGGTGTCCTGGGCTGCGTCCAACATGAACTCCAAGAAGAATGGAACACCAAATAACACTACTGCTCAATCTCAGCCTTACCACAGGATATGTACCCAAAGAGCAGTGTACAGCAACAGTGGTCCCTCTCCACAAAGGTGGTGCCTGAATGGATACTGCAAACTATCACCCCAGAATCCTGACAAGCTTTGTCTGCAAAGCTATGAAAAGGATCATCATGGACCTCAGAAATAAAGATATTTGAGACCTACAGACACTGGACCCTACCCAGTGTGGCTTTCTTAAGGGCAGATTCTGCCCCTTAAACATGTTTGACTCATTTGAAACAGTCATAAAGGCCATTGATGAGGGGAATGTGGTCCACACAGCCTATCTGGACCTTGCAAAGGCCTTCCATACAATACCCCACTTGTTCATTATAGATAAGCTCACCAGCTTAAATATAAACCCCTATGTCAGTAGATGGGTTGCAAACCAGCTCAAGGACAGAACTGACATGGTCAGAAATGCTGCAGCCATGTCAGACTACAAACCAGCTACAATTGGCATCCCACAAGGCTTGGTCCTGTGACCTCCCTTGTTTGTTATATATTTCCCATAGGTACAGGCCAACATGGAAGGACTGTGTCTGAACAAGTTTGCAGATGACTACAAACTGGGCACCATATCTGACCCTCCAGCTGACACAAGCATCCTACAAAAGGGCCACACAGAAACAGACAACTGGTACCAAAGCCATGTCATCAAGCTAAATGCAGAAAAGTGTATAGTCATCCCCTTTGGAAAAACAGTAAGTGCCCACCAATTACCACATAGGTGTTAACCCATTAAGTAATTTAGAAGTAATAAGAGACCTGGGGACACAAGTTGATAGATATCTTGCATTTGACAACCATGTGGCCGTAGTGGTTACAGAAACATACCATATACCCACATAATCATGAAGGTATTCACATCTAGATCAGGGGAGGTCATCGTGCCTCTTCAGTCATCCTTCATCAGCCTCACAATTGAGTACAATGGCCCCTGTGGGATGTACCTTAGCAGACACCTCCAGCAACTGGAAAGACCCTAAAAGTACCTCACCAGGAGGATCAAAGAGCTCTAACAGATGCCATGTGTTGCCTGATTAAACAAACTGCAGCTCCACACAGTGCCATACTGCCTGCCCAGAGGCAATCTGTGCCTGATGTATAAAGCCATGTCCAAGCTGGAATCAATGAACATGCTGCACCTTGTAAAATCTGAATGCCAGTGAGCTATGCACATGAGAGAAATGAACCCCAGCACTGACATAAATAGGACATGCTGTAGTGATTGATTCATAACCCAGAAGCTCCCTCTACTCTTGAGTAAACTCCCAGTACAGGTTAGCCAGAGAGTCCCTCATTGACTCTCTTCAAGAGGATTCTTGATGAGTGGATGGGAGATGGTAGGTTTACCCTGGGTATCACTTTTATGTCACGGGTAGACAGAGGCACAGTATACTAACCTTGAAATATGTCATGGCAAACTCCAGTTACAATGTGTGTTGAAGGACAAACACACTCTCTGACTAGCATTAGAAATGGCCTAGGGCACATAGCTAGTGTTTGTCAATGTCCACCCAAGTTGCAGAATACACTACCAATGCTGGACAAGCCTGGTTTAAGTAGTCCATATCTGAACAAAATGCAACATGGTCATATTTGCACAACTGGCCCTTAACCAGTCTGGTGTGCTCACTATGAATATTTAAAGCAGTGATAGGACTGAAACCCAGGATACTGTCCACCACAGTGAAAGTACTGAACCAGTACACTATACGATATTACAGTGTTTGGTCAGTATGAAAGGATGTTGACAACTGTATGCAAACTATCCCATGGAAACCCTGCAGGCACAGTATAATCCCTGTTGGGTTCAGACACAAAGCAGTTGGGCAGTAAGAACACAACATGACTTCCAACACACAACTATAAATGTGAAATATTGTTGAAGTTCACACACAACCACAAATGTGGTGGACCTCAGATCTCAACATAGAAAGCTCACACTGGGCATGCTTGCACACTTTGATAAATGAGACATATGTCAGGCAACAAGCCATGGAAAGCCTGAACTGGGCATGCTCACACACTTAGGCCATGTCTCAGTTTAGCAGTTGGCCACACATATCTGGCATTTGTATGTGTTAAGCCAGGAACCTCCCACAATACAGCAATCTGCCCAGTGCACACAGTTAAATGACAACAGAGACATAAGTAAAATAGTGGATCCCTCTCATATTCAAACATCTTCCACAGATACACAAGTTGTTCACAGAAACAGGGAAAGCTATGGCAATAAAGACCTGCAAACAGTTTATCAGCAACAAATATTGTGCATCTGAAAATTAAACATATGAGTGTAGAGGTCAATACTAGGCTGTTTGCCCTAGGGAATACATAAGCTTAGCCAGAGTGT
>NW_025050166.1:10000-11771 GCF_019279795.1 Protopterus annectens
TAATAATGTACAAATTAAAGAAGTTGACAATACTGAGTCTCATCAAAATGTGAGTATTATTGTTCCTTTTGGGTCTAATGTTAGTGGTTTTAAGAGAAAATTTATGAAAATTGGAACATCTTAATGGCTGATGACCAGACAAGAGCAGTTGTGGGTGAAAAACCAAACTTTGTTTTTAGTAATATGAAAAATCTGCAACAGTTATGTTATCGGAACACTACTAGCATACCTAGATATATTAATTCACCAATAGGGGGTACTAAGAAATTTGGGGCCTGTCCACAATGTGTTTTTGGATGAGTCAAGGTTTTTAGGGACCCCAATACCGGCGACTTTGGGAAATCAAGAATAATAGCACAATTCCGGGAAAATAGTATATGTAGCCCACTGCATCAAATGCTTTAAATTTTATATAGGTAAAAGCAATGAACCCTTAGAGAAAGAATCAGGGATCATTATTATTGTGTGGCAAGGGGTCATGACTATAGTGCTATTTCTAAACATATTTTAAATGAAGGCGAGGATCATAAGTTTTATTTTCAAGTGCTACACATTCAGTACCCTAACATTAGATTAGGAGATATTGTTAATCTCACCGAACAAGCTGAAACAAGGTGGATTTTAAGATTAGGCTCACATAGGGGGTATGGATTAAATGACCATGTTAGTGTAAAACCAATACTTAAAGGTAGGAGATTACGCTAAGCTGACGTCATGTTTATCCCAAGCTTATTTTTATTTTGTATATAAATATATAGTGAGGACATAGTGTTATTATAAGAAGTGTGTCCATTATTTATTTATATATAAACATATATATATATATAGTTATAAATTTTTAATAGTATAAATGTTAGTATTTTGTATTAGTTATATTTATATTATCAAGTTTGAAAGTATTTTATATACAACAAGTGTAAGTGTTTGATGGGAAATGTTTTGTATTGTGAGGGTATATTACTTTAGGAATAGGTGGTAGTCATTTAAATGTTTAAACATTTTTTGGTAATTAACTAATTGATGGTATATAGTTCCTGTTGTTGAATTTATTTGATGTCTGATGAAGCAGAGGTGAAATCTAAAGCTCTAACCTTCTTATTAAACCTGTTTTTTAACTTTGAAGTGAAAAATGATTTTATTACGCTATTTTAGCTGCTCTTGTGGTCCTTCGAATTTTGTTGGGTTTGTGTTTTTTGTTTGTGGGGTTTTTTTTATATATATATATATGTATATATGTGTATATATATATATATATATTGTTATATATATATATATATTATATATATCTTTATATGTATATATTATCTATCTATATATATATCTATATATATATATATATATATAATACATATATATGGTATCTATATAGATTATATACAATATATATATTTTTATATATATTATATATATATATATATATATTATATATATATATACATATATATATATATATATTTTTATCATATATATATATATATATATATATAATATATATATATATTTTATATATCTATATATATATCTTTTTATATTATATATCTATAAAATATATATATATATATATAATATATATATATATATATATGTATTTATATATCTATATATATATATACATCTATATATCTATATATATCTATCTATATATATATATATATATATATCAAAAAATCTGAAGTTCCCAAAGTATGTATAAAACCCGTCCCCTTTAAAAAAAAAAAAAATTTTTTTTTAAATTTATAAAAAGGGGGGCAGGGGAAACAAAAAAAAAGGG
>NW_025050167.1:0-13470 GCF_019279795.1 Protopterus annectens
GGGGGTGGGTGAAAAAAAAAAAATGCAAATGGGGTGGCCCGGGGGGGGACAACCCGACAATGTGGAGACGGAGAAGAGTGTACAGGCCCAGGGTCACCTACCAGGGTATACATGAGCTGCTGATAGTGGAGCGCTATATAGTGGACAGAGACCTCCTGCAGCAAATTGTTGAGCTGCAGGCCATGCCTCACACACAGAACTAACAGAGGAGAACCCATCCCAGTGGAAACCAAGGTATGTGTTGGCTTAAGAATACTAGCAACAGGTACCTTCCAGAGACCAACTGGTGATATGATGGGGATCTCACAGGCATCAGCATCCAGGGTACTGCACCAGTTCCTGGATGCCATGTCAGTACATGTCGGAGATCATGTATATTTCCCCAATTCCTGTGAGGCATTGGCTAGCAATAAGTGGCTCTTCCAGCAAATAGCGGAATACCCTGAGGTAGTGGGTGCAATAGACTGCACGAATATATGCATCAAAGCACAAGCTGGTGAGCAGGGTAGGGCCTACATTAACCGCAAGGGCTTCCCCTCCATCAACTGCCAGGTCATGTGTGATGCCCAGGGCATAATAATGAATGTGTGTGCTGGCTGCCCTGGAAGCTACCATGATTCCCATATCTGGCATCTGACGCAGCTGTACCAGACATTTTCCAGTGGGGACATCCCACATGGTCACCTAGTAGGGGATGCTGGATATGCACTGGAGCTGTGGCTGATGACACCCATCAGAAATGCACACACAGCTGAACAGGAATGCCATAATGAGGCACACGCACAAACACGAAATGTAATCGAGCGTGTGTTTGGGCTGCTCAAGTCACGGTTCCGGTGCCTGGATACATCTGGTGGAGCCTTGCAGTACTCACCAACTACATGTACCCAAATTGTCATGGTATGTGCTATGCTACATAATATGATTCTGTGAAAACAGCTGCAGCAGGATCACCATAGAGCTGGGCCAAACAGCCCCCCACCATTGCCAAGTCAATCACAGGTAGAGCGTGACTCAGAGGAGGAACAACCTGAGCCTGCCCCAGTAGGCAGAACGAGGCATGCCCAGTATGCCTTGGCCTTGGCAACACATAGCACATACACTGGCTCAGTAGGGACCCTGGAAATGATACCTCTCCGACTCACACATATAGTAAAAGGGGTGCCTAAGTTGACACAACCTGCTTTCAAACATGTACAGTAGTATGTGCATCCAACATAGGCAGCCCTGCAGCACCACCTGAGGCATGATTGCCATGTGTTAAGCAATGTAACACCATGTAGTATATGCAAACTTGATGACCCTGACTAGCATCCTACCCTCACCAAGCATGATGCCACAATATGAGATGAGATTATCAATTGCAATAATTGGCTGAAGTATTGCTGTTAGTCAAAGGGGATCCAATGTGTGCCAGCCTGGGATGACATGCTGAGCACGACATGATGCTCCACCTGCTAGGGGTGGCATGCACCTATCAGTCCTGGCCTTATGGATACTGGCAAAGGCTGTTGTTACCCCCAGCGTGCCTTGAATAGGTAAGGCTCAAAACACAAACCCACCTCCATAGGTATCACAAGGGATAAGAACATAGATGTAATGCTACCCAATGCCAGAAGTCTAAACAGCAAGATGCATGCAGTCTAAACTCCCCCAGTATGGAGAATGTTGATATCTGTTCTGTAACAGAAAACTGGGTCAAGGCTCACAGCAGCACCCTAACACTACAAGGTTACACCTCATACTGTGCTGTACAGCCCCAAAACATGGAACAAGCTACAAAAGGAGGGTGACTAGCAATAATGGTCAAGGATAACCACACCCACATGTTGGTACCACAACAAGAAGCAGCATGGAATAGCCATGGTTAAGTAACAGTGGCTAAAACTGCCTCCCAGTTTATAGCCTGCTACAGTCTACTGTCCTAACACCAGAAACTGCACTTGGCCTATGTTGGAATACATGCATATATCAAGCTCTCCAAACCACATTATATTGGGTGACTGAAAATACCCAAACATAGACTGGGAGCATTATTCTAGCTCCAACACCCTAGGACAAAGGTTCCTAGAATCCATAAACCAAAATGCTCAGGAACAACGTACCACTCCCACAAGAGGGGTAAGCATACTGGATGTGATAATCAGCAACATGGGTACTGGATGGCAAGATGAGAAGTGTATCTCTCACTGGTAAGATCAGACCATAGAGTAATCACACCGGATATACACATCCTGACCACAGTCCCTGGCTAGAAAACCACAGTGAAAAACTTGTGTAAAGCAAATGTTGCACTCCTCCAAACTGATGTGGAATCCATTAAAGGCCCTGATATTGGCTAAGGCTCTTGCCACCTCCATAGAGCCTTTTGTAGGCAAGGCTGAAATGACTAACCCACCTCCCTAGAAAACATAAGTGGAAAGAAACATAAGGGTAATGCTGCCCAATGCCAGACATCTAAACCTCAACATGCATGCTCCTGAGGCCCTCCCCAGTATGGAGAACATCGATGTCTGTGCAGTGACAGAAACCTGCAGCAAGGCTCCTGAGAGCACACCAGCACTACCAGGTTATACCTCATATCATGTGTTATGGCCCCAAAACCTGGACCAAACCATAAAAGGAGGGGGAGTATCCATATTCAGCAAAGATACCCACACGTCCAGGTAATTGACAATGCACGAAGCATCGGAGATCACCCATGTGCAACTAACCGTAGGCAAAACTGCTGTACAGTCTGTAGAATGCTACAGACCACACTCTCACACACAGGAACCCCACTCAGCATTTCTGTGTGACTCAGGCGCATCGCAAACCTTGATACATCCTTCCAAACTACCAGAAAATTCAGAATCACTTGATTGTATATTAGTGAAAGCAGCTAATGGACAGCTGTATCGAGAGCCACTCTCCCATAACATAGCAATAACTGACCCTGTTTCAGGGATGACCCAGAAAAGCAAAATTGTTGTTTTGCAAAATGCCCAGTAAACCTTTTGTATTGATAAAATATTAAAAGGGGATTATTTAAGCTAAAAAGAATTTCCCCATTATACTTGCCATCATGCAGACTCATACAATGGCAGGCAAGAGTGGCTGCTAAGGACATAGGCCCTTGTGTAGTGCTGTAACTAGGGTATACATAATTAGGTGTATGCAAATGAGCTCAGTTTACTGAATAGCAAAATGGGCCACCATGTCTGCACGTACCTAATGGTGTAGGGACTACAACATGGTGATGTAGGCAGAAGAGGTATCTGACATGAAAAGGGGGTGTGTCATGCTTTGTGTAAGCACATTGGAGCTCCGTGGCTTCTGTTTCTGCTCAGCTAAGCAGGGTGGTGTGTCTGAGGCTGCTTAGCTGGTGAGAGAAATGCTGAGCATGCCTGTAAACAGGGGAGGGCCATTTTTGCTCAGCAGTGGTTACACTGTAACCACAGTGTAGGAAACTGGAAACAATATAAAAGGAAATAGCAGACAAAAGGCAGCCAATGATAAATGACTAATAAGGTCTCTGCCACTGCAGTGGGCCATTCAAACCCCTTAATAATGTAGTTGGCAGGTGGAATATATCATAGTTAGCCAATCACACAGGCTGCATCTGCATCACATCAGTATAAAGTATGCAGATACCTTTCAATCTGATTTCCCCACATACTCTGCACTTTTGGAGTACACACTTGAGAATTTTAACTGACAAAATGATAGGGGCTGCAGCTGCTTTGTTACATCTCTACAAGCTACAGACTAAGGGCAGTGATGAGTATGATGCTGACAAATGGCAAAGACTAAGGAGGAGAAGAGTGTTCAGACCTAGGGTAACCTTTCAGTGGCTACATGAGCTGGAGATAGAGTGCTACAAGGTGGACAGGGACATACTACAGCAACTCAACGAACTCTGCCACCATCACCTCAGAGCCAACAGAGGAAACTATCCCAGTGGAAACAAAGGTATATGTAGCCCTAAGAATACTAGCTACAGGTAGTTTCCAAAGACCTACTGGGGATGTCATTGGGGTTTCACTGGCATCTGCATCCAAGGTACTCCACCAGTTCCTGAATGTCATGCTAAGACATGCCAGAGAGCACATTTATTTCCCCAGCGCTCCTGTGGAGAGGACCGGCAATATGCATCTCTTCCACCATGCAGCGCACTAGCCAGAGATACTGGGTGCCATAGACTGCACTCATGTCCACATCAAAGCACCACCAGGTGAAGTCTATGTCAACTGCAAGGGCTATCAGTCAAACTGCCAGGTCGTGTGCAATACCCAGGGCATTATCATCAATGTGTGTGCTGGCAGCCCTGGTAGTTATCATGACTCCCACATCTGGCATGCCTCGCAGCTGTATCAAGCATTTGCTGGCTGGAACATCTCATATGGCCATCTAGTGGGGTTTCTGGCTATGCACTGGAATGTTGGATGATGAAACTCATCAAAAATGCACACACACACACACACACACACACACACACACACACACACACACACACACACACACACACACACACACACACACACACACACACACACACACACACACACTGGAAAACACCATATTGAGGCACATGCAAAAACTAGGAACATTGTAGAGCATGTGTTTGGGCTGCTGAAATCACAGTTCTGCTGCCTTGAGATATCTGGTGGAGCCCTGCAGTACTTTCCAACTACATGTGCACACAAATTGTGTGCCATGCTACACAATATGATTCTGTGGAAACAGCTGCAGCAGGAACATCACAGGGAAAGAGGACACAGCCATCCACTATTGCCAATGTTCCCACAGGCACATGGGGACTCAGAGGAACCACTACCTCAGCCTGTCCCTGTAGGCAGATGTAGGCATGTCCAGTATGCCCTGGCCTTGGCAAAGAGGCAACACATAGCACATACACTGGCACCCTAGGTATCCAGGGACTGACACCTCTCTCCTACTCTCACACACACACAGTAAAAGTATGCCACACACATCACACTATCTGTACCTTACCCTTACATAAGCTGTGTACTGCATGCATCAGACAGAGTCAGCCCTAAAGCACTGTCCTCACAACTGCTGCAGGCCTAAGGTAAGTCACTTTTCTTAACAACTAATGAATGGAGTAGTACGTTCTGGTAGCATATCTATAGTATCACTGCATGTATGCAAGGAAATGGTGTGGCCTACTGGGATAGCAGCATACAACTGACAACAGGACAAATGTCCAAAAATACTGTCTTCCCCAGAATATGCAGTAGTCCCCTAGGTGAAAAAAACCCACTGCAGTATATGTCGGGGACTAGCAAACTGCGGTGTCATAGGACACATGCATGGATGTCAATGTTGGAGTCCCATACACACCTCCCAGCCTCTCCTAGCAAGTCAGTTGTACAAAGCCATAAAGAAATATGTGGCAAAGGACCACAAATAGGGACAATGATGAAATAGTCCTCTTACACACTTACAGAGTGATATCACAGGAGGTCTTACAGTTGCATTAACTCTCTGAAGGGTAAGAAGTCTAAAACTCAAATGTCTGTCATTGCTTTCTAAGCTTTGGTCTTTAGTGATATGCTAGTTTTCTCCACAACAAGTACAATACTATGCTAAATGGAACCAAAATATAAAGCAAACATTTTGACAGTCTATGCAAATGTGTAGTTGAGAGGTATGCCCCCCCTCCCCCCAATGCACCTGTGTTCCCAAAGAAATGCAGCAACATTTATGTTTGTAGGGTAACAGCAGCAGACCACACATTCCCAGGGCTGCCCCAATCAACTTGCTAACATATTTCATGCCTGCAATATGCAGGGGTCAATGTGCTATTTGTATTTATAGTTAATACTGTCAGGAAGTATACAGCACTTACTGGTGGCTGTTGTGGCTTAGTCATCTAATTACAATACTGTGGTTGACAGGGCCTGTAGTTCCAAACTGGTTCTGCCAGTTATTTTGCATGTCAGCTACACTTATAGTAGGAGTTGTACGCACTGTCCAGAAGACCATACTTATTACTTCAGGAAAGCTGCACAATGGAGGGACAGGGGCCACACATATGGACAGTACACAGGTCTGAGTAACCTACACAGTGCCTACTACAACAGCAGGTTGTGAGAAGTTGACTGCCAGGATATAAAGGCTGCCATGTCACTATGTCAGTAATGACAAGTAAGTGGGCACCATCCATACCCATGGAATGACAGGGTGTCACAGAATGTCCACATGTATGCCTCATGTATCTGTTCTGCTTGTCATAACATTGCATTTGCGTGCCAAACTATTGGCAGACCAATAAAGGTTGATGTGAAAACAGCAATGTCAGACAGTAGAGATGCAGATGTCATCCCCAAAAGTAATTGCAAGCTAATACAAAAATGCTCCACCAACTGTGTAAGTTTGGAAGAGCAATATTAAGAGCCTGCCCCATTCTGGGCCTGTGTCTGACTGTTATATATGGGTCTGTCCAGATGTCTGTCTGTAAGAATCTGACAGCTATGACCAATCTGTAGCCTGACAATAACAGTGCAACACAGACCATCTGAGGACCACAGCAGATCTATGGGGCACGATGCACAACCCGCTAAACAGGTACATCAAGATGTGTGAGGTCTGTAACCCTTTGTGTGATGTTAATACTACTAGCCCACTCACACTATAAATAAAAATACATAACAGCAGCAACTCTGGACAAAGGCCATGACTGCACTACACAAGGACAAAGAGACACATATAAGGGGAGGCCAGTGGGCTGTGGCTGACCAAGTTTGCAGATGACTGAAAGCTGGGCGCAGTCATCAGTTCCCCAAGTGATGTGGACATCTTCCAAGAGGGTCTCACCCAAACAAACGACTGGTGCCACAAACGTGACCTCAAGCTGAATGCCAAAAAAATGCATAATCCCCTTTGGGGAGAGTGACATCCCCATATATTACATTAATAACAACGTCCTAAGTACACAATCAGTAGTGAGGGATTTGGGCACCCAGGTTGATAGCTACCTTACTTTTGATGACCGTGTTGCTTCCATTGTCCAGAAAGCTTTCTACAGGGCCCACCTCATCAGTAAGGGTATCTCATCCAGGCACAAAGAGGTCATAAGATCCCTGTATTCTTCCCTTATAAGACCAATTATTGAGCTTAACACCCAATTTGGCATGAACCTCACAAAGCACTTGCAGCAGCTGGAGAGACCACAGAGGTCCTCACCAGGAGAATCCAGTGCCTCAAACACCTACCATATACAGATAGGCTAAAGGCCCTGTCCCTCTGCTCAGTTTCATATAGACTCCTCAGAGGTGACCTCCGTCTGGCATACAAAGCTATCTCAGACCCCGCCTTGATGGGACTACTGCATACTAGCAAGTCAAGCTCCACTACAGCAACCCGTATGTGTGACCTCAACCTGATCTGTGATATCAATAGGATTTGTTGGCAGGAAAGATTTGTATGCCAGGACTCCCCCTTCTGTTGAATAGACTCCCTCTCCACATCAAACAGAGTACCTCATTAACACTTTTTAAGAGCAACCTGGATAACTGGTTGGGAAACAGAAAATACACACCTGGGACTCCACCTGTGTCCCTGCTGGGCAGGGGCTCTGTTTTCTAACTTGCCTAAATATGGGCTAAACTCTTGGTTAGGCTTATAAGGGCCTCAGGGTCAATAGCCTAGTAACCTCCTATGATCCTAGGAACGGTCACTAGAACCACATCCATATATGCAGACACACAGACACACACACAAAAATCCTACCTATCTAATTTACAATTGAAAGATCACAGTATCAGTAGCAAGCAACACAGGAGAAGTCTGACTTTAACAGTGTGAAAATGCATATTTGTACTTAGTAAAATGTCATTGTTTGGAACAGCTTGTACTGTGCATCACAGGTTTTGGGACAAATGCATGTGTTTGGAGACAGGCAATTTAACAGCACTGTGCTTGTTCCATGTAATGACATACTTCTCTGCTAAGATTTATAAACTGTCATTTATATAGACTGAATTACTGAAAGGAATGTATACCTGTTTTACATTATGGGCTGTCAATAACAATCACAAATGTAAACCAGTAGATTATCAATCAAGCATTCCTGCAAGTTCATTCTGGGATGATTCCATGGAAATAGTACATATTTATACTGTCACTTTCACTTGTCTCATGCTGTCTGAGTCTCCCTGCTGGAGATGGAATGTTTTGCAAATGCTTTACTGCTTCAGTATTCAAATGGTATATTAAAGAAATGTAACTGGAGAGAAGTATGGCAGTGCACTTCAGAATAACATTGATGGATTATGTGTGCAAAAGTTACCCAGCAATGTAACACAGTTGCATGTGCAGTATTTGCAGTGCAGAAATACATTAACAGACTACTTACTTGAGTCAATCACTCAAATCCAGATACCTTCTTCAAAATTCAGTAAAACATACAGACATTGTACTACCTATATAATTATTTAAGTATTGTTTTACTCACTGTCTGAAGCACACTACTGGAAGCACAGTTGTGCTGCTGATGACAAAGTATTAGTGCATTCATAAACACATCTTCAGGTGGTAAACTTAGAATGGGAATTAGAAGTAGTCAATACTGCTCTGTGCAGACATTTTCACAAATAAGCAGTGTACACATACAACCATGTCTTAATCTGATGGAATACAGAACAGGTATGTGGTATGGTCATGTTTCAGGTGACATGATTTACACATTAGTCATAAGAGTAGCAGTTCTTCAGTCCTTATCTGTATGCTGTAGGTGTATTATGGCACACACAAGGGACTAAGCACGTTATTGCTGATGGAAGCAGGTTAGAATCAAGCAGGTTTATTTGATGTCAGAGAAAGGGTGGAAGAGGTGAAGAGTTTGTGACAGAAATACACTTACAGGCTAAATACAAGATTAGTTTATGTTTCATTCCTGCACATATTTATGTTGTGTTACTATTTGCTTTACCATCCTAATTATTCAGTTAAGATCTGTACAAGACAGCCTTCACAATAGGGAACAAGCATATTCATGGAGCAGCTGGATAATGCGTTAAAAGGTCTGTAGTCAACAGTTAAGGCCACAGGAGTCATAAACATTCAAAACTACTATTGTATATGTCTGGATACAACCCTTGACAGTATTTCAAGACAAATCTTTTGACCTGAGTATTATCTAAGCTCACTACATAGTTTCAATAAGACAACAGACTTCAGAAAAGGAGACTCAATGTTCCTTAAATTTTTGTTACTGAAAATGATCTACTTAAGATTATATTTGCCTTTCACTTGCTGCATAGGCACATCCTTGTACAATCAGTTAAAGCCAAAAAGAGTAAATATTACCATCATTCTCAGATAAGTTAAATAGGCAAAAATCGTGTTCCCGCCCTCAAATATAAAGCATGCATTTACACTAAGCAAATCTTTCCAGTACAGGGACCTCAGTCATTCTAAAGCCATTTTATTTATCCCAAAGTGCAAAACAATTCTAAGTTTCAAAAGGAACAACATGAAATAGGGCTTCTGGATATTGGTAAAGGCTCTTGCCACCCCATAGTGCCTTTTTAGGCAAGGCTCAAATTCTAAACCTACCACCCTAGAACACAAAAAAGGAAAAAACTAAGGGTAATGCTGCTCAATGCCAGAAGTCTCAACCTCAAGATGCACGCACTCAAAGCCCTTCTCAGTATGGAGAACATCGATGTCTGTGCTGTGACTGAAACCTGGTTCAAGGCTCCTCAGAGCACCCCGGCATTATCAGGTTTTACCTGATATCATGCGTTCTGGCCCCAAAATCCGGACAACACCAAGAAAGGAGGGGGGTGTCCATATTCATCGAGGACACCCTCACCTCAAGGTTGGTGGCAATGCACGATGCATCGGAGACCATCCAGGTGCAATTAACCATAGACTGCTCTGCAATTTGTAGCATGTTACAGGCCACCCTCTCAAACTCAGGAACCTCACACAGCTTTCCTGAAAACACTGGAGGGGATAAATGTATCTCCAAACACAATCATACTAGGTGATTTCAACTATCTGAATATAGACTGGGATCACTACTCAAGCCCCAACACTCTAGCCCAAAGGTTCCTAGAGTTCATAAACTCAAATGCCATGGAACAACTAGTCACCATCCCCACAAGAGGAGAAAACATACTAGATCTCATCATCATGAACATGGGGTCACATTGTTCAACACCGGAAGTATACCCCTCATTGGTGAGATCAGATCATAAACTAATCTCACTGGAAGTCCACATCCCGCCCCCACCCCAGATAAAAAGACCACAATGAAGAGCTTCTCAAAAGCTGACTTCACACTTCTAAAGACTAGTGTGGTCTCTTTCAAGGCCCCGAGCCTGCGGAAACCATTACTCAAGCCGCTGAAACACTTACAAATGCCTTCTACCAGCACCTCCAGGACTGCATGGCTCAGGCAATCCCAAACAAAACAAAGACTCTGTACCAAAGGCAAGCATCCAGTCTTGTGGCCCCAGCCATAAACAAGCTCTACAACAAAAGGAGGAAGCTACTACAAGATAGAGCAAAATCCTTAAAAGGGAAGACACCCTTAATCATTATAAGTAAAAAACTAAGATCTCTCATAAAATCATCCAAGGCAAATTTTGAGAGAAAAGTCGCTAAGGACTCAAAAGACAATCATAAGGCCTTTTTTAGCTATGTTAGAAACCTGGGAGGAAACTCCCAGATATGCTCAGAATTAGTTCAAAATGATGTAAAAATCACTGAACCTACAGACATTGCCAACATACTGGCTGACAGGTTCAGTGCAAATTTCTCCCTCCCCACCAAAAGGAGAGATATCTATACCAGAGGATTGTAGCCCCCCAAACATCTCAAACGCTCAGGTGAGAACTGCTCTCTCCAAGGCGAAAAACACAGCATCCATGGGACCAGATGGTGTACCCGATTGTGTGCTCCACGAACTCAATGAGGAATTAAACCCGCAGTTAGGGCAGCTGTTTAATCTTAGTCTCACCTCAGGATACGTACCCAAGGAGTGGCGTACGGCAACTGTGGTCCCACTTCACAAAGGCCGTGCCTCCACCGACCCTGGAAATTACCGTCCCATCAGCTTGACAAGCCTGGTCTGCAAAGCTATGGAGAGGATCATAATGGAACTCATAAATAAAGACAAAGGGGACTTGCAGACATTGGATCCAACCCAGTTTGGCTTTGTCAAAGGCAGATCGTGCCTTTTAAACTTGGTTGACTTTTTTGAAACAGTCACCAAGGCCATTGATGAGGGCAAGGCAGTCCACACAGCCTACCTTGACCTGGCAAAGGCTTTTGACACAATACCCCACTCAGGTATCATTGAAAAACTCACCAGCTTAAATGTAAACCCATACGTCACAAGATGGGTTGCAAACTGGCTAAGTGACAGAACCCACAGGGTCAGAGTTGCTGGCGCCATGTCAGACTCAAAGCCTGTCACAAGTGGTGCCCCACAGGGCTCAGTCCTGGGCCCACTCTTGTTCGGCATCTACTTTTCAGAAGTACAAGCAAACACAGGAGGATTATGGCTGACAATGTTTGTAGATGACTGCAAACTGGGCGCCATAGTCGAAAACACATGTGACACAGATATCCTTCATAAGGGTCTTATAGAAATGGATAACTGGTGCCAGAGCCATGGCCTAAAGTTAAATGCCAAAAAATGCATAGTCATACCCTTCGGGAAAAACAAGGTTACCCCTAGCTACCATATAGGTGGCAATCCACTAAGCACAGAAGAGGTTATCAGGGATCTGGGGACCCAGGTTGACAGTAACCTTTCGTTTGACACTCACGTTGCCAAAGTAGTTAGGAAGACCTTCTACATTGCCCACCTGATCATGAAGGGTTTCACATCTAGATCAAGGGAGGTCATCGTTCCCCTGTACTCATCACTCATCTCCCAGTCATGTTCCTGGATCAGTCAAGCAGTGCACTTGTCTTTTATGAACACTAAGACATCTCGTCCCTTTTTGTTATCTGAGCTGAGGGGGATTGAAGTGTATGAAAGGCACTGTAGCCTTTGATAGCCAGGATGCTTTCCATGATTCTGAACCATGATTCCATAACAGCACATATTTCTTGCTTCTCCAAGGTAAGGATTGCTTTCAGAGAATGCCATTTAAATAAATTCCTAGGGTTGAGCAACTACTGAATGATTTTTCCCACGCTGGAGGTTTCAGTAACAGGTTGTTTTCATCCACACAGACTACGATTGTCTTATATTGGAACTTGTGGTTTAAAAACCAAAGTGCGTCTGTGATCTGGTGAAGACAGCTGGCTGATCTTTTCCTACTTTAACCTAGTAAAGGAGAAGTTAGTTTGTCTTACAATGGAGTCCCCAATAACTAGAATGTGCGTGGTGTTGTGAAATCGTCTAAAGCCAACTTTGAGTCCAAATTGGCCACATCTACCAGATACAATCATAAGGCCTTCTTCAAATATGTCCACAATCTCAAAGGAAACACCTGGATCTGTTCAGAATTGGTGGTCAAGGCCACCACGTGCAAAAATGCTGTTATCACTGCCCTCTCAAAGGCAAAAAATACAGCCTCCATGGGACCCAATAACATCCTAGGCTGCATCCTACATGAACTCAGGCATGAACTTGCAACACCATTAGGCACCCCATTCAACCAAAGCCCGAAAAACAGCTTTGTCCCAGCTGAGTTGAGGACAACCACAGTTATCCCACTACACAAAAGTGGAGCATCCACCGATCCAGGAAATTATAGTCCCATCAGCCTAATTAGCAAGATCTGCAAGGCCATGGAATGGATTATCATGGACCTCATTAACAGGGACATTGGCAACCTCCAAACAGTTGACCCCACACAGTTTGGCTTTGTCAAGAGGATGTCACGTCTGTTAAATCTGGTTGACTTCTTTAAGAGAATCATGAAAGCCATGGAGAAGGGGAAGACGGTGCACACCACCTACCTTAACCTGTCCAAAACCTTCAGCACTATTGCCCACTCAGGCATAGTAGATAAACCCTCTCAACTAGACATCAAGCCATATAGTATCAATTAGTGGCAAATTGGCTCACTGATAGAACCCACCTAATCAAAAGGGGGGAAGCCACCTCAAGCAGTAGACCCATAATGAGCGGCATACCCCAGGGATCGGTCTTGGGGCCTCTGTAATTTGGGATATACTTCTCTGAGGTACAGATCAAAACCAGTGGGCTGTGGCTGACCAAGTTTGCAGATGACTGAAAGCTGGGTGCAGTCATCTGTTTCCCAAGTGATTTGGACACCATCCAAGAGGATCTCACCCAAACAAATGACTGGTGCCAGAAACGTGGAATCAAGCTGAAAGCCAAAAAATGCATCATCATCCCCTTTGGGGAGCGTGACACCCCCATATATCACATTAATAACAATGTCCTAAGTACACAATCAGTAGTGAGGGATTTGGGCACCCAGGTTGATAGCTACCTTACTTTTGACAACCGTGTCACTTCCATTGCACAGACAT
>NW_025050168.1:0-12534 GCF_019279795.1 Protopterus annectens
AAATTCCCCTTGGCATTTCTTTGTTTTCTCCCCCACATTCGGGGAAATTTATCCAAACATTTTTTTGTTTTTAAGAAAAAAGGTTTTGACATAAATTTTTAAATATTTCCTGAATATTTAACCCATTTTTGAAACTTTTTGAACAAATTAAAAGCCTTAAAATTAGCCAAGTTAGCAGAAGTGTAACTTTTTCCCATCTGTCCAGTGCCCTAGAATCCCTGTCAGAGGGCTAGGGTTTTGCAGTGCAAGCCTTGACCCCTTTGGGACCCTGAGATAGTTTCTGGGTCAGCAGCAGGGTTCTTAAAAGAAATTTATGTGAATCAGGAACCTGTAGTATCTGTTTGGCTTAACAGGAGCTGGAGGTAAGAGTCAGGAGGCAGACTGGACTCTGAAAATACATCATCTACAATGTCTAACACATGTGGAATAGCAAGGGGCCTGTGCTGAGGTAGTAAAAGGAAGTATCTGAGCCTTTTCTTTAATTCTGAATAATCTTGGCTCTCCCAGTGGAAATGCTCTCTCATGGTATGCAGAGTTTCCCCAAAAGAATAATCCTCAGGAGGAGAAGCTGAATGGATAGATTCTTCAGCATCAGAATCCTCATAGGGAGGAAGAGTATTCCTGATCAGAAGAGGAATCAGAAGAAATGGAAACCTGATCTGAAGATTCATATTCTGTCTCTTGCCTAGGCCTCTTATCAGGAGGGGGGTGGGAACCCCTGATCAAAGTAATTAGGTCTTCGGCCATTTTCAACATCTGTTTTTTAAGCATGGAGGCCTGTCCATGTGGTTGTTGTACTTGTTTCTTTGTCTTTAGAGGTGCTTTAGTCTTTGCCTTTGAAGCTGAAGTTGTTTTAACATATAAAGTACAGTTTTGTACCTACCATAAATGTAGATGTCCGAACTGGATAGCATCTGCAGTCATAACAACTGGGTTGTCCTGTCGTCAGGCAGCCCTTCAGTCGGGATTCCCAAAATCCGGGTCCCGGGTTCGGGTGATGTCGCACTTACCCCGGGGCATCTCTGTTGGTCGGTATAAAGGCATCAGCCGGGCCCTTTTCCTCAGTGTTTCTTGCCCCAGATGCCAGTAGCCCTCTTGAAGGCTAAAATTTGGATAGATGCCAATGTTTCCAAAAAAATAGGTAAACACAAAAAAAAGCATGTATGTACATATATACAAACAAATACACCATAAAGACTCCCCATCAGCTAGCTATTAGGCGGGTAAACACCCCAGGAGTACCTCACTCGGGAAGGAGGGGGGGTAATCCTGACTGCAGATGCTATCCAGTTCGGGCATCTACATTTATGGTAGGTACAAAACTGTACTATGTCCTTCATGGATGCATCTGCAGTCATAACAAGTGGGTAGAATACCATAGCCAACTAGGGGAGGAGGATAAAAGTAGATTATGGTGTGTTTAGGATCCCTTGCAGTACAGCAGTGGCAAACCCTGCTCGGGATCTGGAATATAGAGGCAAATTATAATGCTTGGCAAATGTTTGCACGGAGGTCCAAGTAGCCGCCTCAATAATGTCTTTGGTTGCCACTCCTCGTAAGAAGGCTGTGGTAGTGGCTGTTGCCCTTGTAGAATGAGGTCTTATGTTCTGTGGAATTGGTTTTCCATGGAAGGAGTAACAGAATCTATGCAATTTCCTATCCATTTGGAGATTGTCTGTTTGGAAATAGCTTTTCCTTCCCTTCCTGTTGCATAGGCTACAAAAGTTGGTCAGTCTTTCTGCTCTTTTTTTCTGTTAGTAGGTAGCTGTTAGACATCCAAGGTATGAGATTTTTCCCTGTTTTTGGGTTGGGAAAGAATAGGAGGGGTTGCCTGGTTTTAAAAAAAACTTGGGAAACCCCTTGGGTAAAGTAATTGCCTAGGAACCATTTTGGGAAAATTGGAAGGGGTTTCCCGTTGGCCCGTGTTCAAAGTGAAGTAATTCCTAGGAAAAGTTTTCCAAAGGTGGTAGGTTTTTTCTTGGAAAAGGGGTTTTAAATTTTTTGAAAATTTTCCCCTTTTTTTTTGGGGGAAACTTTTTCCCCTTTCTGAGCAAAGGGTCCGAAAAAACGGGTGGATCAAAGCTGTATTCTGCTGAAATAGCTGATGCATGTATCTTGATGGGGGGTAGGACAGGCCTGAATGAAGAAGGCCTCTAGAATGTTAGGGATGTCTATCTTTGACACATTTTTTCCTCTTTCAGTACTCCAAATGACAAACCTTTTCCATTTTCCAGCATAGTTCCTTCTTGTTGAAGGTCCTTTTAAGAATAATGTTTTTTTTTTTAACTCTTTGGGAAAGTTCTGGATTAGCTGCTGCTATGTGATGTTCCATGCAGTCAGTTGCAACGTTTTAGGTTTGGATGATGATGCTGTAGTTGTTCTGAGTTAACATCAAAGGCATCAGGGGGAAATTTTTGGCGCCCCCGGGGGGGTTTGGCCAGTTTGGAGCTATCAGGATTATCCTTGGGTTTTTCCTTGATTTTTAGTAGTACTTGTGTATCAAGGGAAAAGGTGGGAATGCATATGCTGTTAGGCCTTTCCAGCTGAAGGAGAGCTCCACTTTCCATGCTAGTGGGTGGAATGTCCTTGTGCAGAATTTTTGAGCTGGTGATTGAGAGGTGGAATAGATCTATCTGGGCATTCCCCATTTCTTTGAGATGGTCTTGAAGATGTCCGGGTGCAGCTTCCATTCGTGGGGCGATGTGGTTCTGCTTAATATTCTGCTAGAGTATTTTCTTTTCCCGGTACAAATATTGCCTGTAACTGGATGTTGTAGCTGAGTGCCAGGGTCCAGAGCTCCCAAAATCATTCTGCATAGGGGTATGAATGAGTGCCTCCCTGTTTGTTGATGTACCACATGACTGTGGTGTTGTCTGTCCTTATCATCAACTGGCCCTCTTTGAGAAATGGTCTGAACTTTTGGATTGCCAGTTTTACTGCCAGCATTTCTTTTAGGTTGATGTGCAGGTGAAGTTGATCCTGTGTCCACAATCCTTGGGATTTGTCCAGCATGTGGGCCCCCCTCCTAGGTCTGAAACGTCTGTTGTGATGGTCTGGGCTTGACATCTAAAGGGTAGGCCTGGGTTTGACTGGCATGCCTGAGCCCACCATAGGGAAATCCTGTTTTAAGCATGGAATTAGTGGGATTTCTGTTTATAGGCTGTGTCTGTGTGTTGCGGTATAAGCAGGTACCACCTTAGTTTTCTCATGTAGTCTGTGGGTTGGATGTACATGATGCCACCCAAGGCCTGGTACTTTTCTTGTAACTTGTTCAGTTTGTTGTTAGTGCCAAAAGAAGTAGGGGAGTTCTTTGTTTTAATAGTTAGAATCTGCCATTTTGTTTACTGTCTATTATTATTCAGCGAAATGTCTCATATTTGGGACATCAGCCTTGACTTTTATGGTGGGCTATTGTATCCCAGTGTAGCAAGCCCTTTGTAAATCTGTTGTCAGCTTTGTTTGTCTATGTCAGGTGCCGTTAAATTTGAATTCCCTTATAGTCCGTAGGCGTTGATTACTGATGCCAATTTTGTATGAATATAAGGCAGTAGATAAGCTGAGGGCAATGCTGAGAATTGATAGTGCCTCTGATCCTGCAAGAAATCTGGTATCTTGCTTCTGCAGATTAGTCGAGATAGGGGCGTTTAGGTATGCCTCCTTGCTTGAAGATCCTAGGATTTCAGCCAACTGCCTCTTGCCAGCATGGAAAGAAATTGCTGTAAACATTTTGAATTTTGGGACAATGATGTGTATGTATTATTTAAGATTGGACCTTTTTTTTTTTTTTCCTTGGAACTAGGAATTAGTCGTTTCCTTGCTCTGGTGGCACTCTTTCCACAGCTCTCATGTTTGCTAACTCCATTATCATGAGCCTCTGTTTTGATTTGGAGGTAGATTTGGCATTCCTCTTTTACGATGAGAGTGATGCAAGAAGGTGTGGAAGTGGAGACGGTAACCTTGATCTATGGTTAGCCAAAATCCTTGTCTTTTGTTAGCCATTGTTCTTTGAAATAAGGTTAACTTTTCAGGAGCTGCTATTATTTGTTCCCCACAATTGTGTTAAGTGGATTTAGAGATGATCACTGTGGTTGTGTTGATGTAGTGGCAGAGGTTGTGTATGCCTCTGTTGTTACCTACCACTGTATATTAATAACCGTCCTGTAGGCTCTCTCTCTGGATTGGTTTCTGCTGCCTCGGGCATCTATTCCTGCTTGAAGGGTCTTGTGAGTCGGAAGGACCAATTTTAGCCTTGTGGTTCTGCCACTAAACTTGGGGTTGTATGCAATCTTTAACGTTTGAATTTTGCCTTTTCTTCCATTTTCTTCTGTAACCTGCTGGGCAGATGTATGATAAACAATGCTTATCGCCATCTAGCAACTTAGCTTTTATGATCATTGAGGCTAATAACGCTAGCAGCATGCCTTCTTATCACTGTAACCGGTGGCTGATCCTAAGCCTCAGTACATCATAGCCACATTTAGGAATAGTTATAACCTGTTGTATGTTATTTACCATTCTAATACATATTCTTAAAGATTTCTAAAGTGGTTAGCTTTTAGTTAACTGATCAAATAACTCTTATTATTGTATGACTGACAGTTTCACTCTGGCAGTAGCTGATGTAGCCTTTTACCCCATCATCTCTTGCTTCCCTTTCAGAATAGGGTTTTAGCTATATAGTCAGCGGCACCTTGGACCTATGGGATATAGTTTGGAGTCTGGGGCATAGTGGCAACATCTGTCTCTGGTGGTTTGGCGGGCTGCAGGGAGTATGGAGGAGCAGACATGTTAACATACAATATTCACCACCGAGAGAGCAGGTATAGCTAGAACCAATATGTGGAAGATTTTGAAAAGGTCATTTTCTGGAGTCTGAAAAAGGATATGATGTTGCTGCCATTAGGGCTTTGCTCGCATGGCATGCTACAAGGAGAGGTATTCTTCTGTTGCGGGAAGAAGCAGCTGGGAGGTCCCTTCCTTACAAAAATTGGAGAGCCTCGGCACGGTGGTCAGTTATGTCTGATTCCTGCTTAAATCATCAAAGAAGACGCACTTGCAGCTCAGGAATCTGCCCTGGAGTCTGCACAAAGAGGCCTGTCACATGGGTGGTGAGATCATAATGAAATTAAATCTTCAAAGACTAGAAGAGAGGGCCTGGTGGTGGGGTTAGCTGTTTGAAAGTAATGGCTGCTTTAGCCTGTGGAAAGAAGGCCTTAATGGACGCGCGCGCATGGCTGCTGCAAATTTCGCAGCACCACCCGTGCGTTAAGCATCGAGGAATGGGTGTCACGATGGATAAGTCGTGAAAAGCCACGTAGTGGATACCACAAAATTTCCTGAGGCCGATTCAAGAGTGGTAGCAGAGGCCTCAGTTGTAGAATAGATTCAGCTGTACTTTGATCAGTTTTTCGGTTTCGAAACCGGGACACTCATGTTTGCTTAACCATGGTTTCGCCAAACCGCGGACCGAGTGTCGGTCTTTATCTTTCGTTTTTGGCAGATTGAGTAGTCGGAGGATCCGGCGGCATAATTAAAATCAGAACCGAAAAACTGTTCTGCAAACTCCGACCGCCTGCGTTGCGGTTGAAAAGCACAGGCGAACAGGCTGCTACGTGGGCTGGGCCTAAACAAGGCAGACAATAAGAGTGGAAATCTTTATGAGGTATTTGTTTCCCACAAGTTAAACAATTATTAACTTTTTCTGACATCGGCTGAGGCAAGAAAGAGTCCCCACGGGTACTTAGCTTTAGAAGTCTTGAGTATTCGGTAGAAGTAATCTCTGGATCCGACCGACCGCACTTGAACAGCTTCTGCTTGGCCGCAAGAAAGACTGAGGAAAATGGCGTCGGCTGATGCCTTTATACCGAACCAACAGAGATGACGTCGGTGAAGTGCGACATCAGCGAAGCCCGGGCCCAGACTTTGGAATCCGGCCGACTGAAGGGCTGCCTGGCGACAGGACAACCCAGTTGTTATGACTGCAGATGCATCCATGAAGGACATCTGTGTAGGCCTGAAAACACCCTCAAAACCAAGCCTAGTGCGACCCATCTGAGAAAATATTTTGGTTCCATACTCTGAGTTTCCAGTGGCCTGTTGGCTCCACATTGGAGTCGAGCGGCCTCGGCTCTAAAGTAGCGTCAGGGGCTGCGTCACTGAGAAAACCTGCAAAACTGGCTTAGAAGAAGCCTCATTGTCAGTTTGGACCTCAGGACTGTCCTTTTCTGTTTCTGAATTGCGGTAGTCGGATGGCTGTCCGACATTATTTAAATTTAAAACTTCAGCCAAAGTAGTGAAATGCAAAATGTTTAGCATAATAGTTTGGTTAAATCTACCACAAAACTGACAATTAGCAACATGTGAACAGGGCCTGGAAGGAATACAGTAAGAATGGAAGTCCCTTTTGAGGTTTTGCTTCCCCCAACAAAATACAATTATTAACTTTTTCTGACACGGTCTGGAGCAAGAAAAAGTTTCCCCAATGGGGTAAGCTTTAATGAACACTTAGATCTGAAATTAACAGAAAATCTCAGGATCTAGGCCCGGGACTTGGAACTCTTTTTCGGGACCGGCAAGAAAGACTGAAGAAAATGGTGTCGGTTGAATCTTTTTTATGGCGTCAGAGGAGGCGACAGCAAGGGACCTGACTTTGGAATTCAGGCCACTGCGGGTAGCCTGCAGCAGGATAACTGTAATGACTGCAACAGTGAAACACGATGAACATCCACAGGTTCCATAGTTGAAGAAGCATCTGGACACCCGACTCCCAAAAGGGTCTCAGTGAGGCCTGCAAGTAAGTGGGTATCAGGGATAGGCCCCACTGAATACTGGCAGACTGTGACTAGCTGAGGTGGTCTGCAATTCTGGACCTATGCAGTCCATCTCTGTCTTCATCTGTGTTTTTTTGAAGATCGGTAGTTGGATGGCTTATCAAACCATTTCAGGGTCAGATAGAGAACAAAATAATTTAGCTACAAAAATAGCCCCACAACGAATAGTTCGGCTGTGAACAGCACAAACCAACAGCGAGGGACATTATTGTGGTCTGGGCTTAAACAGGTGACACAGTAGAATGAAAATCTCTGTTAGGTATTTGCTTTCCACAGGCAAGGCAATTATTAATTTTTCTTACATCGGTTAGAGCAAGAAAAGGATCCCCAACGGTACTTATCTTTAGAAGACTTCAGGTCTGAAACTCTAAAACAAAAGTTTCAGGAGGCAGCCGACCGGCACTTGCGAACTGCTTCTGCTGCACAGCACGGCAAGAAAAACTGAAGTAATGGCATCTCTGCATGTTTTATACCCCTGATGATCTGACGTCATGGAAGAAGCGACAGCATCAATTGCAGAAATCCCAAGACTCTGGTATTCAGGCTGGCTGAGGGCTACCTGTGCAGGCAGATAACCCAAATGTGATGACTGCAACAGTGAAACACGAAGAACATCTTCATACATGAAGATTTTGTTACATCACTGACATCAGCAGTGACACTATAGACAAGTGAATCTGCATTGAAATCTTGCTACAGCTTGAAAAACTAAAGCTGTATTCATGTAAAATGAGGAGTAAGTGTTCTGATGAGGCAGGCAAAATAAAGTACAGTTTTGTACCTACCATAAATGTAGATGTCCGATAGATATGCAACTGCAGTCCTGACATATGGGTTGTCCTGCCTCAGACAGCCCTCGGTCGACGATTCCAAAGTCTGGGTCCGTGGCTGATGTTGCCTCCTCCCGGCGTCAGAGCGGTTGGGGTATAAAGGCATCCGCCGCATCTTCTTCAGTGTTTCTTGCCCCAGATGCCAGGTGCCCTCCAAAGAAGGCTAAATTTGGTGAATGGATAAATTCCAGACATGCACAACAGTAATAAACATATACACCATAACAGATATCCCCAGCTAATAGAAAAGGGGAATGGATCCTAAAGGAAAATTGCAGAGGGGTAGGTGGGAGGGAAAACCTGACTGCAGTTGCATATCTATCGGACATCTACATTTATGGTAGGTACAAAACTGTACTATGTCCTTCAAGAATGCAACTGCAGTCCTGACATATGGGTTGAATACCATAGCCAAGGTGGGGGTGGTAGGATCTAAGAAAAGGATGGTGTAGCTAAAATCCCCTGCAGGACTGCCGAAGCAAAGCCTGCTCGGGATATGGAGTATAAAGGCAGGTTGTAGTGTTTGGTAAATGTATGCACGGAGCTCCATGTAGCAGCATCTAGAATGTCCTTTGTAGCTACTCCTCTTAGAAAAGCTGTGGATGTGGCTATAGCTCTGGTGGAGTGTGGCCTAATATTGGCTGGCACACCTTTTCCATGGAAAGAGTAACAGAATCTGATGCAGTGTCCAATCCATTTTGAAATTGTCTGTTTGGAGATTGCCTTTCCTTGCGCTCCAGCAGCATAGGCCACCAATAGTTGGTCAGACTTTCTGGTGGTCTTTGTTCTGTCCAAGTAGTAGCGTAATTGTCTGTGTATGTCCAAAGTGTGCAGCAGCTTTTCCCCCTTATTTTGTGCATTGGGAAAGAAAGTAGGCAGGTGAATTGCTTGATTTAGAGACACCCTGCATATCACTTTTGGCATGAATGAAGGATTGGTTCCTAGAAACTCTGTCCTGATGAAAAATGAGAAAGGAGGTACTGCCATGAGGGCCTGTATCTCCAGACCCTTCTTGCTGATGTAACTGCTAACAGGAAAACCATTTTCCAGAAGAGAAATTGCATTTCTGAAGATGCTGCTGGTTCAAAAGGAGGAAGAGTTAATTTTTCCAAGATGAAATTGAGGTCCCATGCAGGTACTGGTGGTTTTCTGGGAGGTTTGATATTCTTTATCCCTCTTAGAAACTGTCTTAGCAAGGATTGAAAACACAGGTGGGTCACAGTTGTATTTTGCTGAGATTGCTGAAGCGTGAATTTTTATGGAAGAATATGAGAGGCCACTATGAAACATTTCTGCCAAGTATTCTAATATCTGTGGTATGCTCATTACTGATGCATCCTGACCCTTGCTGGCATTCCAGATGATGAATCTCTTCCACTTGGCTGAATAGGTTTTTCTGGTGGAAGGTCTGCGTGATTCCAGCAGGATTTCTTGAACTCTTTCAGAAAGAGGGATATGGGTGAAAGTCATGGAACCCTCCAAGCTGTCAGCTGCAATGTTTGCAGGTTTTGATGAACAGTCCTGTAATTGTGCTGAGTTAGAAGCAGAGGCCATTGAGGCAAGGGCCACGGTTTGGTGTGAGTTATGCTCAGTAGCAATGGATACCAGTGCTGCCTTGGCCAGTCTGGAGCTATCAAAATTCCTTTTGGTTGTTCTGCTTTGATCTTCAGTAACACCTTGGTCAGTAATGGTAGAGGAGGGAATGCATAAATTGTTAGGGAGTTCCAGCTGAAGGAGAGAGCATCCGTTCTCTAGGCTAGAGGATGGTGCGTCCTTGAACAGAACTTCTCCAGGCGATGATTAAGGTGAGAAGCAAAGAGATCTATGTCCGGTCTTCCCCATGCACTTATTTGTGAGAAAATGTGTGGATGCAGCATCCATTCGTGCGGATCCAAGAAATTTCTGCTCAGCCTGTCCACCAGAACATTGTCCATGCCTGGAACAAACTGAGATTGCAAGTGGATGTTCAGATTCAGGGATTTTTCCCAAAGAGTCATTGTTAGTCTGCAGAGGGGATAAGAATGACTGCCTCCCTGCTTGTTTACATACCACATGACAGTGATGTTGTCTGTCCTTATTAGCAGATGACCTTGTTGAAGGGATTTTACAAAGGCCTCGATTGCATGTATCACTGCCAACATCTCTTTTTGATTTATGTGCAGATGCATTTCCCTGGGAGTCCATTGCCCTTGAATGCATCTGCTGTCCATGTGCGCCCCCCATCCATGATCTGAGGCGTCTGTTGTAATGGTTTGACTTGCTAGAGGTTTGCTGAAAGACATGCCTTTGTTTAAATGACTTGCTTGAGCCCACCACAAAAATTCCCTTTGTAGGCATGGAATGAGTGGTATTATGGCTTCTAGATCGTGGCTGTGTTGAGACCATAAGCTTTTTAGGTACCATTGTAGCTTTCTCATGTGTAGTCTTGCCAGAGGGATCAGAAGAATGCAAGACGCCATGAACCCCAGGGCCTGCAGGATTTTCCTTGCAGTCAGCTGGGTGAGCTTTGCTAGGCTTTTGAAGTAATTTGGTAAATGTTCTTGTTTCTCCTCTGTGAGGAAAGCCATTTGTGATTGTGTGTCCAGTTTGGCTCCTAGAAAAATAATCTGTTGGGATGGCAGTAGTCTTGATTTTTGAATGTTGACTGTATCCCAAAGCCTGTAGTAATTGAATGGCATAGTCCAAGTTTCTTATCAAGGTTTGTTTGCTGTCTGCTTGTATAAGGCAGTCGTCCAGGTAAGGGTATATTTGAATCCCCTGGAGCCTGCAATGTGCAACTACTGATGCCAGGCATTTCGTGAATACTCTGGGCGCAGTAGATAAGCCAAACGGCAATGCTGAGAATTGATAATGCTCTGACCCTGCAAGAAATCTGAGGTATCTTCTGCAACTGTGTCTGATTGGGACATGCAGGTATGCCTCCTTAAGGTCCAGAGTAACCAGCTAAGACCCCTTGCCCAGCATGGGAAGGAGTTGCTGTAACGTCAGCATTTTGAATTTTGGCACAATGAGAAAAGTGTTTGGAGCGGACAAGTCCAGGATAGGTCTCCATTGCTTTTCTTTTCTTGGAACAAGGAACAGTCTTGAATAGAATCCCTGGCCTTGTTCTGGAGGAGGAACCTTTTCTAATGCTTTTATTTGTAACAGCTTTGAAACTTGTATGAGTGCCTCTGCTCTTTGATTTAGTGGCAGGTTTGGCATACCTTGTCTCGTTGGTAAGGTATGGAAGTGGAACCTGTAACCTTTGTCTACTATGTCCAGAATCCATTTGTCCTTGGTTAAAATGTGCCAGTTCTTTGAGAATAAGGATAATCTTCCACCTAGAGGTGCTTCTCTTTGAGCCTTGGTCGGCGGTGTGAAAGTCAAGTCATTGTGATTGTCCCTGTGGTGCAGCTGAACTCCCTGCGCCACTTCTCTGATTTGGTGGTTGCCATTGGCGGCCCCTGTAGGAGCCTCGGTATTGCCCTCTACCTCGAGCACGCCTGCTTTTTCCCCTTTGAAACTTGTCAGTGTCTGGAAAGGACCAGTTCTTTGAAGGCCAATTCCTGCTGAATCTGGGTGGCTGTACCTGGAGGAAATCCTTGACTGTCTGTACTGATTTAGCCTTTTCCTCAATAGACTTCAACACATCCTGTGCATTAGCACCAAATAGCTTCTGTTTTTCCAGAGGTGCATCTAGGAGCTTTACTTTAACATGGTCTGGCAGTGGCTGTTCTTTCAACCAAGCATGTCTACGAATAACGGCCCCTGTCATAGCTGCCCTACATGAAGCTTCCAATGCATCATAACCACACTGAAAATGATTGCTAACCTGCTGAGTATTATGAACTAAATCCTGCAAGGCCTTTCTATCTAAAGGCTCAGGAAAGGCTAACTTTCTGCAAATCATCCATTAAGTAATCTTGGTACTGAAACATATGAAAAAGACAGTTAAGTGACCTCATGGCAAGGGTGGAAGAGGTATAAACTTTTTTGCCCCATCTCTCCAGGGATCTAGATTCCCTGTCTGCGGGCAAAGGGTTTTTGGCGAAGTAGCCACTCCTTTGGCCCTGAGAAATAGTTTCTAGATCCACGAGTGGGCCTTAAAGAGATGCTTATGAGTTTCAGGAACCCTGTAATATCTGTCTGGCTTGACAGGAGCAGGAGGGAGAGAATCAGGAAAGCACTGGAGTCTGAGTATACATCATCCAAGACATCCAACACTGGAGGGATAGCTAAGGTCTGTGCTGGGGTAACTTAAGGAAGGTACGTAGCCTTTTCCTGGAGTCAGAGAATTCCTGACCCTGCCACTGAAAATGTTCTCTCATGGAGTGGAGAACTTCTCGAAGAAATATCCTCTGGAGGAGAGGCAGAAGGAATTGATTCCTCAGCATCAGAGTCCTCGTAGGCCTGGAAGGATTCTTCCTGGGTATCTGAGTGCTCTGAATCCCTGGAGGATTCATCTGAAGAGAGGGTATCTGCCTGCTCAGTCCTAGAGCCTTTTATCTGCAGGCTGAGAACCTCTGTCAGGATGCACTGAGAACCTCTGATTAAGAGATTAAATCTGCAGCTAGAGTCATAATCTGTTTATCAGAAGGGGCCCTGGGAAAAGATTTAGGAGGATGGGCCTTAGCCTGGCTGGCAGCCTTAGCACGTGTGTAGGCCTTGATGGACATGGAGACCGGAGGCCTAGCTGCCCCACTGCAGGAGTAACTTTATCCACAGGAATGGTGTCGGGTAAATCTTGAGCTTCGGTTTCAGGAGGAAAATCAACAACGGCACCGGAAACCTCCGGGACCGGCGGGTAAAGCGGTGTCGTTGGCCTGAGCGTTGAATTACCGCCTCGAGACCAGCACTGCACTAGGCGGGTATCGTGGAAGACGCGCTGAGGATGT
>NW_025050169.1:0-14936 GCF_019279795.1 Protopterus annectens
AACATAAACATAACCAGGTGTCAGCCAGCCATTGTTTTAGATTTCCCAGGTGTAGAACATAAAATTAACCAGAAGTCCAACAGCCATTGTTTTAGATTACCCACGTGTGAAACATAAACATAACCAGTAGTCAATCAGCTATTGTTTTAGATTGCCCAACTGTAGAACATAAACATAACCAGGTGTCAGACAGGCATTGTTTTAGATTACCTAGGTATAGAACATAAACAATACCAGGAGTAGGCCAGGCATTATTTTAGCTTACTCAGGTGTAGAACATAAACATAACTGGGAGTCAGCCAGGCATTTTGTTAGATTACCTTGGTGCATTACATAAACATAACTGGGAGTCAGCCAGGCATTTTTTTATATTACCTAGGTGCAGAACATAAACATAACCATGGGCCACACAGGTGTTGTTTTAGATTACTCGGGTGTAGAACATAAACATGACCAGAAGTCTGCCAGGCATTGTTTTATACTATAATAACTTACTGTCACGGAGTTCACCAATAAGTGCTCATTCACCTCCTGCAGTAAAATTAGACGAATGTAACTGTCACCATCCACTTTGCAGTTCAAGCGTCTATTGCAAAATATAACAGAGATAAAAACTGAAATAAAAGCTAAGTGAATATATAACCAGTTGTTAAGCATTTTCACCCATGAAATGGACTTCTTCATACACTCCATAGTTTGTTGTTACTCCTTAAATAACTTATTTGGCGCCAAAATGGTTTCAAATTCTTAAAGGTATATTGCACTTCAAAGCATCCTAATTTAAATATTCCATAGGATGTAAACACACATTCTGAATGTCTTATTCAACACAGTTATTAAATATACAAATTTCACCTGATTTAACCATTTAAAAACACATACAAACGTTAAGACAGATTTATAAAAAAATATCATTGCTGGACTGTCATATTATAATATACAACATATACTACTATAATTAATAGGTCTTCATTTTTAAGTGTCATATTATCTAAATCTATTCAGCATAAACCCATAAAAAAACATCATGTTAACTAAATCGATCAGCATAACCCCATAATTATGAATCATCGCTGCAAGCCGCTGTAATCTAAACTGTACTGTCAGCGTGCTATTTTACCACAACGATGCCTTCAGAGTTCATCTACAAAAATGTGAATGGAAAATACACCTTTTATTTCACCATTTACTCTGCTGTGCTATATATATAGAATTAGACACTTCTTAATATGTTGATAAAACATTTTAAAATTAAAAATTATTTGGAATTTTTTTGAAAATACACCGATTGCATACTCTATCCGGTGCCATAATAAAAAAAATCATGCTAATACCCTTACTAACAGTTTGATCTCAACACAATCTGTTTATTTAAATTATAATCCTACGAACCATATACATCACATACTTGAATAGCCTTATGACAATTTTACGGTGGATGCATTGTTTATAATAATAATGACATAGATGACCATTTCCTAAAGGAGTTGATTTACTCCATGGGGAAGAATCTCAAAAATATTAATGGTGCAAAAACAGACAATGCATATATTAGAAAATGTATTGAGATGAAAATTGTACCCAAGGGGTTAAGATTTTTTAAAGTACCGATGGGTATCACTATGACTGTGAATGCTAAAGAAGAATTTAATCAATTTTTTGATG
Source organism: Protopterus annectens (assembly GCF_019279795.1). NCBI lineage: Eukaryota > Metazoa > Chordata > Ceratodontiformes > Protopteridae > Protopterus > Protopterus annectens. Next base: position 1,666 of record NW_025050169.1, read on the forward strand.
AGTGTGGTACCAAGTTTATGCAATTATTGCTAAAGTATAATGATGAAAAGTTAAGCAAGTTAATATACGAGACTGAGAAATTAAATGAGCATATAACTAAAGATGTATTATTCCATGAGTGGGATAGACTTTATAAAAAACTATTTGATTTAGCCGAAAGGTGGATTCATAACCTTTGTACAACTAAACATAAGAAAATTTCTAGGGATCTAAATCAATATAAGAATGGAACAGCATACACATGGCGTACTGAGAAAACAAGTTGGAGAGTAAATAAGTATATGAGTCCAGATGACAAATATATAGAGAGGAATACAGAAAGGGAAGAAAATTATAGTGATTCACATTTTTGGAGGGAACAGGAAGTACAGGGACAATCATATTGAAACAATTACACAAGAGGAAGGGGAGGAACAACAACAGGAGGTGGTGAGGGCAGAAATTGCCAGAAGCCCCAAGGAAAATAGGATAAGAAAAGTAGGGGAATTTACATATGTTTTAAGTGGATTTAATATCTATAATTATTCAAATCAAGAAATACATGAAGGGCATTTTAACATTCTAGTCAAGGGGATGGAATACATACCCACACCCCGGTTTGATTTGGTTGACAGTTTATGTGAATTGAAAAAATTTACCAGGAAGATGAATTTGGCCATTATGTTTAATGATAGGTCTCATAATAAACAACAGCATCATAATAATGTATATAGTTATATGAATCCAGAACTGGTTTTGAAGAGCACTTTTATTCCTCCTGGATATCCAGTAGTGGAAATGTATGAGAAAATTGTGACTCGGGAGCTATACAATTTGTACAGTAAGCACAAAAGCAAAGAATACAGTAGTAATTTAACTGTTAAAGAAAAGGAAACTTTACTTGAGTTACAAATGGATTCAAATATTAGAGTGATGAAACCTGATAAAGGTGGAGGAATTGTCATATATGAGAGCATGGAGTATAACAAGAAAATGTATGACATATTACATGTCACAGGTAATTATGAATCTATTTCACTCAATGAAATCAATATTGCACATAAAAGAATAGATTCATACCTGGAGGAGTTTCTAATTGATGGTAGAATTAGTAAAGACATGCACAAATTTATGACAGTTAAGTATCCTAAATTAGCAACATTAGTAGGTATACCCAAGATACATAAAAATTTGGTAGACCCACCTTTCAGACCCATCATTTCTGGTAGTGATTCTAAAACATTCCCTATAGGAAAATTCATTGATGTGAGACTTAAACATATATATGATCAGATACTGCATATGTTAAAGGATTCCTGTGACTTTTTGAGGGAATTCCCCATAGATACATGGAAGAAAGGATGGATATTTGTCACCATAGATGTAATTGACTTGTTTTTGTGTATTCCGAAAGATGAAAGACTTGAAGCCTTCTGTAATAGTATCACTAAATATTCTGATCTAGAATGGGATGAAGTGAGTCTCATTATGGAATGCATGAGCTTGGTACTGGATAACAATTTCATCTATTTCAAAGGTGAACATTTCAAACAGACTAAGGGGGTAGCAATGGGAACAGCTTGTGCTCCCATTTTTGCCAACTTAGTCATGTTGGATTGGGAACTTAACACCCTGTTCCCCAGTACATTTTTTACCAGTATCATGCATTATTCCAGATTTCTTGATGACATATATATTTTATTGAATTCTAGTACAGATAAGTTGGATGAATGTATTATTTTTCTGAATAATAGTAGTGAATTTTTGAAGTTTACACATTCATATAATAAAGCAGGTATAGCTTATTTAGATACACACACACACACACACACACACACACACACATATATATATATATATATATATATATATATATATATATATATATATAAATATATATATATATATATGAATAGGAGGGGAAATTATATTCTAAAATTCATAGAAAAAATAAGTTTTCGAATGATTATTTAGAGATTAGTAGTTACCATCCTCCTAAGCTCAAATATAACATATTCAAAGGACAATGCATCAGGGCTACACGCATGACATCTGATTATAATATATTACTCAGTGAAATACAAATATAACCAATATGTTCAAAGATAGGGGTAATCCTATAGATATGATGAACAATGTTACACAATATGTGTTATTTGAATGGGGGAAGAAATTTAAGCCCCTGTTAGGTTTAAATAGTAGCACATCTGGTGCCATTAATACCAGTAGGAGAATTAATAAGTGGGCTATAGTGAATAATAACCATCAGAGATCTTATATTATGTTGTATAGCCCATGGTCAGGAGATATTAGAGACCTAGTTTTTAAGTACTGGTACCTCATCACAGGCGATCCGACTTTATCAGAGATTATGGGAACGAAACCTGGAATAGTATATATGATGGGGAAAAATTTAAAAAGATTATTGGGACAACAAAAAAACAAATTAATAAGACTAGTATATCAAGGGTTAATAATACTAGAAAATGTGGATGTTGTAACCAATGTAAATACATTAATGAAGAGAAGGAGATAACCATCCACAACACTATGAAATCAAAAGTTAAATTTATCAAAGGTAATTGTAATACCAAAATGGTAATACACCTGGCGGTGTGTAAACAGTGCCCCAGTTTCTATGTGGGAAAGACGGAGAGAAGTCTAAATAGATGTATTTATGAACATGTATATAATATTAAGAAGAAAGATTCCTCCAATGCTCTGTTTAGACACATAGAAGCTAAAGGCCATGTACTAGGGTACAAATTTGCAATTATAGACATCATAAAACAGGACCGTAGAGGTGGAGATTATAAAATGTATTTAAGTTTCAAAGAAGTATGGTGGCAATTATATTTAGATGCAACTACATCACCTGGATTAAATGATAGTATATCTTTGAAACCAATATTATCTTTTTAAAAGTAGCTAAGCATTTGGTATTAAAGGTATGAACAGGAGAAGTGTAACTTTAATGTATTCAGACTACTTAATATTTATGGTAACATTCTGTATTGAATTTCCTTAAGATCAAATCATTAACGTGATTTAAATTGAATTTACATAGAACTTTAAGAATATATATTTACAGTCATTTAGTTATAGGAAGACTCCCAGATTTCCATCAGTTAAAGTATTTTGATTCGTAGTATTCTGTTAGTCAAAATAGTCAGTTTATATTTATTTATTAACATCCATTTTGACAGCATGTTGTTGCATGTATGGTAATAATAGGGACAATAAATATAATATAAGCAGATTTATACACATATTAAGGGTAAGTTAATTTAATAGTCAAATTTTTTTATTTGACATATCCACTATTCATTGGGTGATTCATACCATCTAGTTAAGTATCACTAGTAATACAAGTTATTTTAATTATTGGTGAGCAAAAGCAAATATTTCATTTTTGATTTATTTCTTTAAGAAATGGTAATCTATGTCATTATTATTATAAACAATGCATCCACCGTAAAATTGTCATAAGGCTATTGAAGTATGTGATGTATATGGTTCGTAGGATTATAATTTAAATAAACAGATTGTGTTGAGTTCAAACTGTTAGTAAGAGTATTAGCACAATTTTTTTATTATGGCACCGGATAGAGTATGCAATCGGTGTATTTTCAAAAAATTCCAAATAATTTTTAATTTTAAAACATTTTAAAAACATATTAAGAAGTGTCTAATTCTGTATATATATAGCACAGCACAGTAAATGGTGAAATGAAAGGTGTATTTTCCATACACATTTTTGTAGACGAACTCTGAAGGCATCATTGTGGTAAAATAGCACGCTGACAGTACAGTTTAGATTACAGTGGCTTGCAGCGATTATTCATAATTATGGGGTTATGCTGATCGATTTAGTTGACATGCTGTTTTTTTATGGGTTTATGCTGAATAGATTTAGATAATATGACACTTAAAAATGAAGACCTATTAATTATAGTAGTATATGGAGTATATTATAATATGACAGCCCAGCAATGATTTTTTATAAATATGTCTTAATGTTTGTATGTGTTTTTAAATGGTTAGATCAGGTGAAATTTGTATATTTAATAACTTTGTTGAATAAGACATTTTGAATGTGTGTTTACATCCTATGGAATATTTAAATTAGGATGCTTTGAAGCGCAATATACCTTTAAGAATTTGAACCCATTTTGGCACCAAATAAGTTATATAAGGAGTAACAACGAACTATGGAGTGTTCTGAAGAAGCCCATTTCATGGGTGAAAGTGCTTAACAACTGGTTATATATTCATTTAGCTTTTATTTCAGTTTTTCTCTCTGTTATATTTTGCAATAAACGCTTGAACTGCGAAGTGGATGGTGACAGTTGCATTCGTCTATTTTATTCCAGGAGGTGAACGAGCACTTATTGGTGAACTCCGTAGCAGTACATTATTACAGTCATATCTGGGATTGTTTTATACTACCAAGGTGTAGAACATAAACATAACATGGAGTCAAGTAGGCATTGTTTTAGTTTACCAAGGTGTAGAACATAAATATAACCAGGAGTCAGCCAGGCGTTGTTTTAGATTACCCAGGTGTAGAACATAAACATAACCATGTCTCAGCCAGGCATTGTTTTACATTACCCAGGTGTAGAACACAAACATAACCAGGAGTCAGCCAGGCATTGTTTTAGATTTCCAAGGTGTAGAACATAAACATAACCATGAGGCAGACAGGCAATGATTTGGATTACCCAGGTGTAGAGCATAAACATAACCAGGAGTCAGCCAGGCATTGTGTTAGGTTACCCAGGTGTAGAAGATAAATATAACCAGGAGTCAGCCAGGCTTTGTTTTAGATTACTCAGGTGTAGAAAATAAACATAACTGGAAGTCAGATAGGCATTATTTTAGATTACCCAGGTGTAGAACATAAACATAACCAGGAATTAGAAAGGCATTGTTTTAGATTACCCAGGTGTAGAACACAAACATGGCCAGGATTCAGCAAGGCATTCTTTTTGGATTACTTAGGAATAGAACGTAAATATAACCAGGAGTCAGCCAGGTATTGTTTTAGATTTCCCAGGTGTAGAACATAAACATAACCATGAGGCAGACAGGCAATGATTTGGATTACGCAGGTATAGAACATAAACATAACCTGGAGTCAGCCAGGCATTGTATTAGATTACCCAGGTGTACAACATAAACATAACCGGGAGTCAGATAGCCATTGTTTTATATTACCCTGGTGTAAAACATTAACATAACCAGGAATCAGACAGGTGTTGTTTTAGATTATAAAGGTGAAGAACATAAAAATGACTAGCAGTCAGCCAGGCTTTTTTTAGATTACCCAGGTATAGAACATGAACATGACCGCAGGTTAAACAGACATTGTTTTAGATTTCCCAGGTGTACAACATAAAATTAACCAGAAATCCGACAGCCATTGTTTTAGATTACCCATGTGTGTATCATAAACATGAACCGTAGTCAGTCAGCCATTGTTTTAGATTACCCAGGTATAGAACATAAACATAACCAGAAGTCAGCCAGGTGTTATTTTAGATTTCCCAGGTATAAAAACTAAACATAACCGTGAGTCAATGAGGCATTGATTTAGATTACTCAGGTGTAGAACATAAACATAACCAGGAGTCAGCCAGGCATTGTTTGAGATTATCCAGGTATAGAACATAAACATATCTGAGAGTTAGCCAGGCTTTGTTTTATATTACCCAAGTGTAGAACATAAACATAACCATGGGTCAGCCAGTAGATTGTTTTAGATTAGCCAGGTGTTAAACATAAACATAACCAGGTGTCAGCCAGCCATTGTTTTAGATTTCCCAGGTGTAGAACATAAAATTTACCAGAAGTCCGACAGCCATTGTTTTAGATTACCCACGTGTGAAACATAAACATGACCAGTAGTCAGCCAGCCGTTGTTTTAGATTGCCCAAGTGTAGAACATAAACTTAACCAGGTGTCAGACAGGCATTCTTTTAGATTACCTAGGTATAGAACATAAACAATACCAGGAGTAGGCCAGGCATTATTTTAGCTTACCTAGGTGTAGAACATAAACATAACTGGGAGTCAGCCAGGCATTTTGTTAGATTACCTTGGTGCAGAACATAAACATAACTGGGAGTCAGCCAGGCATTTTTTTAGATTAGCTAGGTGCAGAACAGAAACATAACCATGGGCCACACAGGTGTTGTTTTAGATTACTCGGGTGTAGAACATAAACATGACCAGAAGTCATCCAGGAATTGTTTTATACTACCAAGGTGTAGAAAATAAACATAACATGGAATCAGGAAGGCATTTTTTTTAGTTTACCAACGTGTAGAACATAAATATAACCAGGAGTTAGCCAGGCGTTATTTTAGATTACCCGGGTGTAGAACATAAACATAACCTTGTGTCAGCCAGGCATTGTTTTACATTACCCAGGTGTAGAACATAAACATAACCAGGAGTCAGCCAGGCATTGTTTTAGATTTCCAAGGTGTAGAACATAAACATAACCATGAGGCAGACAGGCAATGATTTGGATTACGCAGGTGTAGAACATAAACATAACCTGGAGTCAGCCAGGCATTGTATTAGATTACCCAGGTGTAGAACATAAACATAACCGGGAGTCAGATAGCCATTGTTTTATATTAGCCAGGTGTAAAACATTAACATAACCAGGAATCAGACAGGTGTTGTTTTAGATTACAAAGGTGAAGAACATAAAAATGACTAGCAGTCAGCCAGACTTTTTTTAGATTACCCAGGTATAGAACATGAACATGACCGCAGGTTAAACAGACATTGTTTTAGATTTCCCGGGTGTACAACATAAAATTAACCAGAAATCCGACAGCCATTGTTTTAGATTACCCATGTGTGTATCATAAACATGACCAGTAGTCAGTCAGCCATTGTTTTAGATTACCCAGGTATAGAACATAAACATAACCAGAAGTCAGCCAGGTGTTATTTTAGATTTCCCAGGTATAAAAACTAAACATAACAGTGAGTCAATGAGGCATTGATTTAGATTACTCAGGTGTAGAACATAAACATAACCAGGAGTCTGCCAGGCATTGTTTGAGATTAATCAGGTATAGAACATAAACATATCTGAGAGTTAGCCAGGCTTTGTTTTATATTACCCAAGTGTAGAACATAAACATAACCAGGTGTCAGCCAGCCATTGTTTTAGATTTCCCAGGTGTAGAACATAAAATTAACCAGAAGTCCGACAGCCATTGTTTTAGATTACCCACGTGTGAAACATAAACATGACCAGTAGTCAGCCAGCCATTGTTTTAGATTGCCCAAGTGTAGAACATAAACTTAACCAGGTGTCAGACAGGCATTCTTTTAGATTACCTAGGTATAGAACATAAACAATACCAGGAGTAGGCCAGGCATTATTTTAGCTTACCTAGGTGTAGAACATAAACATAACTGGGAGTCAGCCAGGCATTTTGTTAGATTAGCTAGGTGCAGAACATAAACAAAACCATGGGCCACACAGGTGTTGTTTTAGATTACTCGGGTGTAGAACATAAACATGACCAGAAGTCATCCAGGCATTGTTTTATACTACCAAGGTGTAGAAAATAAACATAACATGGAATCAGGAAGGCATTGTTTTAGTTTACCAACGTGTAGAACATAAATATAACCAGGAGTTAGCCAGGCGTTATTTTAGATTACCCGGGTGTAGAACATAAACATAACCATGTGTCAGCCAGGCATTGTTTTACATTACCCAGGTGTAGAACATAAACATAACCAGGAGTCAGCCAGGCATTGTTTTAGATTTCCAAGGTGTAGAACATAAACAGGACCAGGATTTAGCAAGGCATTCTTTTTGGATTAACTATGAATAGAACGTAAATATAACCAGGAGTCAGGCAGGCATTGTTTTAAGATTACCCAGGTGTAGAACATAAACTTATAAAGGAGTCAGCCAGGCATTGTTTTAGATGTCCCAGGTGTAGCACATAAGCCTAACCATGAGGCAGACAGGCAATGATTTGGATTACCCAGGTGTAGAACATAAACATAACCTGGAGTCAGCCAGGATTTGTATTAGATTACCCAGGTGTAGAATATAAACATAACCGTGAGTCAAATAGCCATTGTTTTGTATTACCCTGGTGTAAAACATTAACATAACCAGGAATCAGTCAGATGTTGTTTTAGATTACAAAGGTGAAAAACATATGATGACCAGGAGTCAGCCAGGCTTTTTCTAGGTTACCCAGGTATAGAACATGAACATTACCGCGGGCTAAACAGGCGTTGTTTTAGATTTCCCAGGTGTAGAACATAAAATTAACTAGAAGTCCGACAGCCATTGTTTTAGATTACCCATATGTGGAACATAAACATGACCAGTAGTCAGTCAGCCGTTGTTTTAGACTACCCAGGTATAGAACATAAACATAACCGCGAGTCAAAGAGGCATAGATTTAAATTATCCAGCTGCAAAACATAAACATAACCAGAAGTCAGCTAGGCGTTATTTTAGATTTCCCAGCTATAGAAGCTAAACATAACCGCGAGTCAACGAGGCATTGATTTAGATTACCCAGGTGTAGAACATAAACATAAACATAACCAGGAGTCAGCCAGGCATTGTTTGAGATTACCCAGGTATAGAACATAAACATAACTGGGAGATAGCCAGGTTTTGTTTTATATTACCCAAGTGTAGAACATAAACATAACCATGGGCCAGCCAGTCATTGTTTTAGATTAGCCAGGTGTTAAACATAAACATAACCAGGTGTCAGACAGGCATTGTTTTAGATTACCTATGTATAAAACATAAACAATACCAGGAGTAGGCCAGACATTATTTTAGCTTACCCACGTGTAGAACATAAACATAACTGGGAGTCAGCCAGGCATTTTGTTAGATTACCTTGGTGTAGAACATAAACATAACTGGGAGTCAGCCAGGCAGTTTTTTAGATTACCTAGGTGCAGAACATAAACATAACCATGGGCCACACAGGCGTTGTTTTAGATTACTCTGGTGTAGAACAAAAACATGACCAGAAGTCAGCCAGGCATTGTTTTATACTACCAAGGTGTAGAACATAAACATAACAGGGAGTTAGGTAGGCATTGTTTTAGGTTACCCTGGTGTAGTACATAAATATTACCAGGAGTCAGCCAGGTGTTGTTTTAGATTACCAGAGTGTAGAACATAAACATAACCATGTGTCAGCCAGGTATTGTTTTACATTACCCAGGTGTAGAACATAAACATAACCTCGAGGTAGAAAGGTGTTGTTTTGGATTACCCAGGTGTAGAACATAAATATAACCAGGAGTCAGCCAGGCATTGTGTTAGGTTACCCAGGTGTAGAAGATAAATATAACCAGGAGTCTGACAGGCATTGTTTAGATTACTCAGGTGTAGAAAATAAACATAACCAGAAGTCAGGTGGGCATTATTTTAGATTACCCAGGTGTAGAACATAAACATAACCAGGAATCAGAAAGGTGTTGTTTTGAATTACCCGGGTGTAAAACATAAATATGACTAGGATTCAAGAAGAAGAAGAATATGTAAAGTTTTGTGGTAAAAAGAAAAATTATAATCTGAAGAAAGATGAATGGAAAGCTTTATGTGATTTAAAGGACATGAACAATCAGTATGTATTCACTCAAGCAGACAAGGGAGGGAACTGGGTAGTTCTTTCCAGGGACAAATACAATTCCATGGCTCTGGAGCTATTAAAGGACTCCAATACTTATTTGGAATTACCTTTAAATCCAATGAAAGAATTTAACACACTATTATTGGAATTATTGGAAAGGGGAGAAAGGCTCGGCTTTTTATCTTCAGGGGATGTCAGGAAGTTGTATGTAAAAAATCCCAGAGTAGCTAAATTCTTTACTATCCCAAAAATACACAAAAACTTCAGGAATCCACCAGGACGCCCCATAGTTTCAGGAAAGGGAGGTTACTTACAGAATGTAGGAATATTCCTGGATTCCTTATTAAAAGGTCATTTGGAAAGGGTACAGTCACATGTTAAAAACAGTGATGAGGTGTGTTTTAAGGTCAGTAACATAGCATGGGGCAAAGATTTCTACTGGGCAAGTGTAGACGTCAAGTCTTTATACACTAGCATTAATAGGTTCCATGGTCTAAAAGCAGTGGAAAAAATGTTGGGGGATGGACCTAGAACATTTTTTATCATTAGTTTATTGGACTTCTGTCTCACGCATAATTGCTTCGAGTTCGAGGGAAAGCATTTTTTGCAAAAAGAGGGCACAGCAATGGGGGCGGCATTTGCGCCCTCATATGCTATTTTGTTTATGGCCCATTTCGAGAACTGTTATATTTATCCCTCTCAATTTTATAGAAGCAAGGTAGTTAAATATGAGGTTTATTGATGACCTCTATTTTGTGCAGAGGTGTACCGAATTTGGCAACTTTGTGTCGAGATGAAGCAAAACCTTTGGGTTGGATTTTACTCACATTATAGGGGGCAGAAGTATCCATTATTTGGATGTAGAAATTTATGTGTGCCCTGATGATAAAATACAGTACAAACCTTATCACAAGAAGACTGCAGCTGAAAATTTTCTTCACGCCTCTAGTATGCATAGTGACTCTTTGATAAGTTCTTTACCATTAAGTGAGTTTAAGAGAATAGGTAGGCACATTTCAGAGAAAAGTTTGATTCCAGAAGAATTTAATAAGGTTGAAGGAAAGTTGGTAGAGAGGGGATACTCCGAAATGAGTGTCAGGAAAGCTAGAAGGAGGGTAGAAAGTGAGTTAGGTCTTATAAAATGGTCTCGCAATAGAGTTAGATTCCGAGGTTTAGGGCACTCTGGGATTACTAGGACTGACGTGGACAATGATGGTGGTAAGAATGGTCCTGGTGACAAAATATTTTTTGTGACTAGATTTTCCCATTTTTCCAATACATTGAAGGAATTAGTAGGTAGATTTTGGCCCATTATTTGTGAAGATGAGAGAATAGGAAAACTTTTTCCGTCAAGGGTCACCTTTTCATTTAAGAGATATTTCAATCTCAGGGAAATATTAAATTTCAGAAAAAATGGTAGATTGGGCGAAGGTAACAGAAAAGGAACATTCAGGTGCGGAAAATGTAAGGTGTGTAAGTGGGTTAGGAATTTGGATGGTCTCAAAATCAATGAGGTCAGATACAATGCCACTGAATATTATGATTGCAATTCAACAGGGGTTGTGTGTATCATAGGATGTGGCTGTGAGAAACAAAATTGGTACATAGGACAAACCACTAGGAGGGTCAAACTAAGGATCTTAGAACACCTAGGAGATATAAGGCATAGGAGATTAGAGAGTCCGGTAGGAAGACATTTTTGTGATAATCATGGGGGGGTTCCAGATGGTTTTGTATTCAGTGTTTTGGGCAGACCCAATGTATTTGGTAATGAAGCTATTTTCCGGGAAAAATTACTCTTGATGGAATCTAGGTTCATTCTCAATTTAAAAACATTGTTTCCCAATGGAATGAATATGGAGGTGTAACGTATTTTCCACATATTTCTCGAAAATAGGGAATAATTGGACAGAGGAAGTATCTGTTAATAAAATGTTAACAATGAAAAAATTTTGAATGAATTGTACGCAAGGGTCATATGAAATCATTAACATGTATTTTTTTATAACAGTATTCATATTTATGTATATATTAATTAAAGTTTAAATAGGGAAGAAAGGAAGAAGTTAAAAAATACTGTTTATATTATAGTATTTATGTATTAATTGTCATATATATATTTTTCCAGCTAATTATATGTACATTTTCATGTATTGGAGGGAAAGATGCCAGATGGGTGTTGTAAAATAGTATAAAGTGAGCCTAATTGTATAATTAGGGGATGGTGCATCAATAATTCAATCAAAATGTTCTTTAAAAATGGGTGGTGTGTGTTAAGCAAATTGTATTCCAGGAGAGAAGCGAGGCAGTACCAGAATTAAAAAATTTCAAACGTGCAGCAGTTGGTGTTCTTCATTTGTATATTTTTATATGACTAGGATTCAGACAGGCATTCTTTTTGGATTACCTATGAATGGAATGTAAATATAACCAGGAGTTAGGCAGGCATTGGTTTAGATTACCCGGGTGTAGAACATAACCATAACCATGTGTCAGCCAGGCATTGTTTTACTTTACCCAGGTGTAGAACATAAGCATAACCAGGAGTAATCCAGGCATTGTTTTAGATTTCCAAGGTGTAGAACATAAACATAACCCCGAGGTAGAAAAGTGTTGTTTTGGATAACCCAGTTGTAGAACATAAGCATAATCAGGAGTCTGCCAGGCATTGTGTTAGGTTACCCAGGTGTAGAAGATAAATATAACCAGGAGTCAAACAGGCATTGTTTTAGATTACTCAGGTGTAGAAAATAAATATAACCTGAAGTCAGATAGGCATTATTTTAGATTACCCAGGTGTAGATCATAAACATAACCAGGAATCAGAAAGGCGTTGTTTTCGATTACCCAGGTGTAGAACATAAACATGACCAGGATTCAGCAAGGCATTCTTTTTGGATTACCTAGGAATAGAATGTAAATATAACCAGGAGTCAGGCAGGCCTTGTTTTAGATTACCCAGGTGTAGAACATAAACATATACTGGAGTCAGCCAGGCATTGTTTTAGATTTCCCAGGTGTAGAACATAAGCATAACCATGAGGCAGGCAGGCGATGATTTGGATTACCCAGGTGTAGAACATAAACATAACCAGGAATCAGAAAGGCGTTGTTTTGAATTACCCGGGTGTAAAACATAAATATGACTAGGATTCAAGAAGAAGAAGAATATGTAAAGTTTTGTGGTAAAAAGAAAAATTATAATCTGAAGAAAGATGAATGGAAAGCTTTATGTGATTTAAAGGACATGAACAATCAGTATGTATTCACTCAAGCAGACAAGGGAGGGAACTGGGTAGTTCTTTCCAGGGACAAATACAATTCCATGGCTCTGGAGCTATTAAAGGACTCCAATACTTATTTGGAATTACCTTTAAATCCAATGAAAGAATTTAACACACTATTATTGGAATTATTGGAAAGGGGAGAAAGGCTCGGCTTTTTATCTTCAGGGGATGTCAGGAGTTGTATGTAAAAAATCCAAGGTAGCTAAATTCTTTACTATCCCAAAATACACAAAAACTTCAGAACAGGAAAATTCCAAAAAAGGCCATTGTTTTTAAAAAAAAAGGGAGGGGTTTTTTCTTACAAAAAAATGGGGGGAGGGGAAAAAAATTCCTGGTCAAAATAAAAAAT
>NW_025050170.1:0-13465 GCF_019279795.1 Protopterus annectens
GCTTTAAAATATACTACAATTCGAGACTGCACTACAGTGCGAGAAAATGGCAAAATGCAGAAGCAGCCAAGCAAATTCTTTCCCAGGGAAAGAATTAACCCCATCACTGCTCGATATTTTACTGAGTTCCGGTTAATCAGATTCAACCAAGGCGCGTTGAAAACATGCATCTTTGGTCTTGCTGATAGGAACCGATTTAGTCATCAGATACACCTAGTCGGCTTGGACATCAGCTAAATATATTTTAAAGCAGAAATGGCCCAAAGCCAGAATCTTTTGGGATGCCATGGTAACCAGTCATTTTGTGAAGAGTATGACACTGACTCAGACTGTATATGTCCTGAATGAAAGTTAGTGTGATATCCATTGAGTTATGCAAGCTTTAATGTTTAACTGTGTCAGTTTCTGATTAAAGTTTAAGTGTGTGGAGATTATTAACAATCTTACTTAAATTGAAGTAGGCAGTGCATATCAGTTTGCCACCCTCTACTACTACTTCAGTAACTTTTTCAAAGAAATCGACCAGCTTTAGTAGGCAGAACCTACTTTCCACAAAGCCAAGTTAGTTAGGATTGACTGCATGTAAATGTCCAACTATCATTATTTATGAGCTCCATAATGATGCATTCAATGATGCTTCTATAGTTCTCCAGGACAATAGTGGTGCCATACCTGTGGAGAGTTATCAAAATGGCTGAATAAGTTTAAGATGGAACTTGTTAGGTATTGTTTTGTGCTAGCAAGAAAACAGCCTTGTATGTTATGTGGACCCACAGAGCTACTGGTTTCGGTTTTGGAAGAAGTTTTTAAAACTTGCTGTTTGGTAATTATTGGGGTGGGAAAGACTGACTTGAAAGGGTAAAAGGGAGGGGTGATGGTAAAAGAAATAAAATCTAAATTTATCTGCTCATATATTGGTGATGTTATCTATGGCAGAGCTTGTGGTACAACTGGACCTTAGCTTAGTGCACTGCTAGCTATTGTTCCTAAAATTACTAGCACAGTTAAAAATATTTCTGGTTATCTTTGGATGACGGTGCAATATTTCATTTGTACTTGGCATTGCAGGTATTGATCCTACACTTTTTTTGCCTTTGTCATGTGGCTTCTAATGTGGGATGGTTTGAATTTGGATCTGAGGGCCAACATTTGTTTTCCTTTTATTGTATGGTTTGCTGATACTGGCATTCCAGCATATGGGGTTTAGCTTCTAAATTTGGAAATGTCTTTGTGAAATATTGGAATAGATGCTTCAGTACAAGAATTTCGGTGGGAGCTCCACAGCAGATTCAAAAACTTTTAAACAGTATTTGATGAGTAATTATATACAAGAGGAGAAAATTCTCAAAGGCTTAAATATTTTACAATGAGTTGGAGAGAAAGGATCCACAAAACACACATAAAAACATTTTGCAGTAGCTGGTAAGCAGTGATAAACAAGGGGAGAAAATCCCCATAACAGATAAAACACAACAGATTCAATACATTTACATAATATTGGTACAATAAATTATGATCAAGAATACAATATGTACTGCACTGCGGTGGTGGTGCTGCGGTAGCTGAATGCCTTCTCAGTGATGAAGCAAACACTTCAGAGGAGCAACACAAGTTTGCTATGTTAGTCAAGTTGTCAGCATAGATACCTTTGACTACTTATGCCCAAAATGCAGTCACATAAAAAATGCTAGTGTTTATTATGTAGTTCCAGTCCTACTCAGCAATACAATAGAGTAGTGCATACAGGCTATGAAGCTATTAACTGAAGCTTATACTTTACCATTTCCCAAAGTGGTGACAGAATAGTAGCTTTTGTATATATACAGCTATTGGCAAGGTAGACAGCAGATAAAAAGTTATCAGATAAAATGAAACAAAGAGAAAGCATATCAAGGAGCTAAACAATTTTACAGTACAAGTCTACTAATATTCAGTGTGTATCGATTGTGTATCGATTGTTAGCAAAATATTCAGTTGAAAAGAGAAAAACTCACACTACTAAGCAGCTATATACCATTTCTTAACTGAGAAAACACTAAGCTAGCCCCTTTTACGGACCTCTATTAACATGAACAAGATTTGCTAAACCTTAATTCTACTTTATGCAGGCTATGTCACTGTAAATATATGAAGGTTTTACTAGGAATCATTTAACTAAGAAAAGGAAGACCTATGAAGCACTTTAATATAAGGAATAAATAAATCCTTATGAGCAATCTACTATTTATTTTTTTATTTATTTTACATTTGATAACCAGAAAAGTCTAATGGACACAGGTCCTTTTTCAGTGGAGGCCTGGGGAGAAAAGCTCTACAAATAACATAACAATTGAGATATACTGAACACAACAATTAATATAAATAGAGCACAATGGTGTATCACAGTATAGAAGTTGGTTCAGAAAACATACATTGATAGTATATATTTTGAAAAAAAACAACTACAGTCTCAGAATAAATATACATCCAGATAAACCAGCCAGAATCATTGTTAAGCTGTATAAGGTATTTTAAAATGTAGACGTCATAGGTCACAGCAGTAGATAAGCAATTTATGGTCAGAGCAGTAGATACAGCAATTTATGGTCAGAGCAGTAGATACAGCAATTTAAGGGTATTAAATGCTCAAAGTGATGAATAGAGATTGCAGTATAATAAAGGTGGAACTAGCCTGAGCAAGTACAGGAACATAGCCATGTAGTATGGAGGTGAGTTCTTAGTGCTTTCTTAAACTGAGTTTGTGTAGATGTGGAAGATATGTTCGTTGGTAGTGAGTTCCATGTTTTAGAAATGCTATTAAATATGAGTGATACTCCTGCTGTGTTACTGATTTTGGTTACTTCAAGAAGACATTTATTACTGGAGCAAAGAGTTCTATTACAAGAGTAGTGATGAAGCAGGTTTTGCAGTGATGGGATTTTTTCTGGTTAGTTATGAATTTTATGAGCAAAAGTAAGTTGATTGTAAAGTAAAAGTTGGGGGAATTCTAGCCAGTTAAGCTGTTTTAGACATGTGCAGTGGTGTGATCCAGATGGAGCATCAGAGGCAAACCGAGCTATTTTATTGTAACAGGAGGCTAGCTTAACTAGGTCTGTCTTCCTGAGGTTAGTAAGAACTGGGGAAGCATAGAGAAGTGTGGAGAGCATATGAGTGTGTGTTATGGTAGATTTAGTGTGTCTGGTAAAACACTGTCTTATTTCTGTAAAGGGTGCGCAGGTTTTTATGTACTTTCTTAATTGTCTGGGTGATACGTATGTCAAATTTCAATTTGTTATCAATCTCTACTCCAAGGAGTTTTGTGTGTGTTATGGGGGAAATGACAGTATTATTATTTGATGTGATGTTAAAGGTGGGGTCTGTAGACGTGGATTGAGTAGGTTTGAAGAGAAGTAGTTTAGTTTTAGAAGGGTTAAGGATAACATGAAACTTGGTAAGCCATGTTTCAATAGAGAGGAAGGATTTTTATGTAAAGGAGTATAGTTCTTGTAATGAAGAAGCAGAGCAAATTAATTTGGAGTCCTCTGCATATTGAATGACAGATGCATGAGGAATGGAGGTGTGAAGGTTGTTGGTGTATACAGAGAAAAGTATTGAGCCTTGGGGTACTCCAAGGGTGACTGGAAGTAGAGGTGAAAGTTTGTGCTGCCAAAAAACTGCTTCTTGGTGGCCAGTTAAAAAGCTTTGGAACCAGGTTGTAGAGGACTGACTCAGTCCTAGGTCAGTAAGGATCTTAATAAATATACTAGGACTAGCCATATCAAAGGCCTTAAATAGATCTAGGAAGGTAGCTGATACATATTTTCCATTGTTTCTGAGGTAGTTGACAGTATTGGTAAAGGACATTAGAGCTGTGGTGGTACTGTGATAGGAACAAAAATCATGTTGAGTGTTTGAGAGGAGTTTGTGGTTTTGCAGGTAGGCCATAATTTAGGTGTTAATGCATCTTTCCATAATTTTGGCTATAGGTGATAGACTAGCTATTGGATTGTAGTTTGTCAGTTCATTAGAATTACCTCCTTTGGGTTTCGGGGACATGGGCTTCAGACAAAGATCTATTAATAAGGATGGCTATTGGGTATGCAATGGCATCTGCAGCTATTTTCAGAAACTGAGCTGCAAATTTGTCAGATGCTAGTGTTGTTGGCTTATGTTTCTTAAGGTGTTTTCTAATCATATCAGTAGGGACAGGTTGGAAGGGAAATGTGTTGAGTGTTTGACAGGGTTCTGTGGGAGATGTGTTGTTTTGGCTATTTTGCTGGTTAGATAGGGCTAGGATGGTTTACAGTAAAAATTGTGTTGAATTGTGTAGTTATGCTAACTGATGTGTCTATTAGGGTAGGGGAGGGAGTACTACTTTTTCCAGGTTGGAGTATTTTGTTAATGTTAGCCCGGAACTTTTGTGTGTTGTTTTGATGTTTTATTTGTAGATTGTAGTAGTAGTTGATTTTGCCTAGTTTAAATAGTTTCTTACATTTATTGCAATAGTCTTGGTAAGTTTGCTTAGCATCTTGGGATTTGATTTTTTCCAGTGGCTCCAGGCTTTGTCACTGGCTTTGAGGAGGGATCTAGTAGTCTTACATACCCATGGGGTAGGGTTTGCTTTGATTCAGATAGTTCTAGGAGGGGCATGTAGGTTTAAGATATTTAGAAAGGCAGTATTGAAGTGTTTTACGGCTTTGTCTAGATTAAGATGTTTTAGTGGTGTCCAATTACAACATGTTAGGTGAGATATGAAGTTGTTGGGGTTGAGGTTCTTTTTATTTCTTACTAGTTTGTAGGCTGTGTTTTGGTCTGATGAGAATGCTGTCTAAGCAGAAAGCTTAATAGATGGTCACTTAAGACATCAGGAAGGCAACCTACATGAGATGGGAGGACTGGTCTATGAATAAGTATCCAATCAAAGATAGTTTCCATATTGGATGTTTTGTTGGTTCTAGTGGGTGACTGGATGGTTTGAGTAAAACCATGAAGGTTAATATGATTAGTGGGGGCATCAGAGTTACAAGTAAACCAATCTGTGTTAAAATCTCCCAGGATAATGGTTTCATTTTGGAGTGTATTACATGACCAGTGTAGGAGGTTTTCAAGAGTGGGAATATTATTACCAGGTGGCAAGTAGCAGCCTATAATGTTAATTAATTTTTTAGAGTTAAGTTTAAGTTGGGTACAAATTAGTTCTCCATTGTCTACGTTGGGATATTCTAAGTTCAATTTCTCTACTGTAAGATGATTTTTAAATAGTACTGCAATGTCACCACCTTTTTTGCCAAGTCTGTCCTTCCACTGGATATTGTACCCTGGAGGAATTTTTTCATTGTATGTGGTGTGGGGTTTCAGCCATGTCTCAGTTATCACTACTATGTTTGGGGTATATACTGAGATACTGGCATGTAGTTCATTAATTTTATTGGCGATGATTATAATGTATAAATTAAGTAAAAATAGATCAGTTGGTTTCCAGATAGTAATTCAATACAAAGTTGAAATACTGGTCCAGTACATACTGTGTACAAAATTGCACTGAATATCAAGTGGTGATTTACTACTATTTACCTTAAATATTCAGAGGGATCAAAACTTACTGCTTTAGCTGAGACTGAAGTGAAAGAATACAGCAATGAATTGGGAATAGTGTTTTAAAAATAGTGGTTGTTGATAGAGTAAAAGCCAGGCAGGAATTCTGAGACAAATCACTTCCTCTGCCTGAACACTCAACTGTATCTGATTTTCAGGGACTTCTCTGATTTTGACTCAGATTTTAGCTCTGTCCCTCTAAAACTCTCCCAAAACTGGTGCCTTTTGGAGAAACTGTTGAGATTTGTCCCTGACTGATTGAGAACTGTGACCTCAACCACTGGAGTAAAAAATATCACTTCCTCCATATGTCTTTTAGTTAAAGTACAGCCACGTTTAGGTTAGTAAGTGGGGGGGGGGGCACATGCATAAATGGGACAACTGAACTAGACACAGTAAAACAGAATATTGTATTGTATTGTATTGTACCGCTGCAGTGAGACATATCAAAACTATCAATGCATGTCTCAAGCATAGCCAAGACTCTGGTCCTGAGATGAATCCTTTCTTCTTCAAGAACGATGCCTAGGTACAAAGAAATGATAATTGGTTTTAACAAGTGGCTAATAGTTGATGACATTCCAGAGGATCCAATATATGTCAGCATGAATTGAGATGCTACTTGCTTTGCAAAGGATGGCCTGTACCTCTCATTCTAAACCTTCTACAAACTAACTAAGCCTTAGTGTATTTTGGGGTAGTTTAGCTATAGCTGGACATTTCAACATACCTAACATTATAGGTTCATAGGTTCATAGGCTCATAGGTGTGTACTAGACTAATGGCCATGGAGCCTTTACAAGCCTAGCCCATAAAATTACCCTGGCATCATGTCACCCGACCTTAGTTCCCAGTGCCTCTGTCGAAAAGAGCCACTGGAGTGATCCCTGGGGTGAATTTTCTATTTCCCATCCACTCATCAAGATTTCTCTTGAAGAGGGCCACTCAGGTGCTCTATTTGACATCTATGGAAAGTGTTGATGTTAATGAGAATTTTGTCCTTGTTGCATTAGACATTGAATCCTTATTCACTAGTATACCTAACACCTGGGGTGTTGACAGCGTTAGGGATTTTCTTTATGTGAATAAGTGTTTCACCAACACTAAGACACAGTTGATTTGTAGTCTCTTAGAGATTATCCTAGAGAACAACATTGTTATGTTCCAGGAGCAATTCTTTTTGCAGAAAGTTGGTGTGGCCATGGGCACTGCATGTGCAAATAGCTATGCCAACTTGGCTTTGGTCAGCTGGGAAGAGCAAAATGTGTTGTCAAACAATAATCCATTCTTTGGACAATTACTTTGGTACGTCCGCTTTGTGGATGATGTGTTTATGCTGTGGAGAGGCTCTGGTATTAATTTGGCACAGTTTGTGGAATATTTGCATTCAACTACTGATTTTTTAAGGTTCACTTACCATAGTTCCAACACTGACATCAGTTTCCTTGATGTGCAGATTAGTAAATCTGTTTTAAATAGTCTTTGCAGTAATATTTATTTTAAACCCACTAGAAAAAATACTCTTTTGTACAAATCTAGTATGCACCCTAGACACGTTCCTAGGAACGTGCTCAAGGGTCAGGTTTTAGAACACTGCGACTGCATAGCAGAGATGAAGATGCAGTAGTTGCCTATCTAATTTAAAAACAGAATTTTTACATAGGGGATACTCGCTTGCAGACATTGAACAGACTATCTCTAATGCCTGGAAGCTGAGAAGCACTAGATGTAGACCTTATTTTAATGCTGGTGATGCTGTTGACAATACAAGATATACTAACAGAACTAGTAATGATTTTAGAGTGGTGTTTCAGTTTTCCAGTAACATCAATCAATACTTAGATGTAGTCAAAAAGCATTGGCATTTGCTACAAGAAGTGCCTGGACTGGTAGACAAGGTTGGAGATTCTCCTATTTTTAGTTTTAGAAATAATAAATCCCTTAAACAACATCTATGTCATGGTGAATTATCTAGAACTATTACTAGATCCAATCGGCATGGTACTTTTTCATGCAGGAATTGCAGTGCTTGTCAATTTATATATAACAAAAATAAATATGTATATCCTACTAGGAAATTTTCTTTGTACACTAATCAATACACTGATTGCAGATCTACAGATGTGGTCTATTATTATTTTTGTGTACAATGTCCTGCTTTTTATGTAGGAAAAACAAATAGAATGCTTAAAGATCGTATTCTAGACCACCTAAGAGATATTAGTAATAATAAACCATCAAATGCTCTAGCCAATCATGTTATGTCCAATGGCCATTCTCATTCCTTTAAGTTCTTTGTTCTACAATATATTTATAGAAACCCCAGAGGTGGTGACATTGAGAATATCACAGAGGGACATGAACAGAAGTGGATTTTGAAACTTAATGCTGAAAAGTATCCTGGTTTGAATGCTACTACTTCCTTGGTCCCTTTTTTTAAAGGCTAGACATCTCAAGCATTAAGATTAGCTAAGTTCTTTGAAAATTAGTCTAATGTATTTAATTATTAGTTTCCAAGTATTCTATTTAACTTTTTCCTGCCTAGTATTTTTCCATGTTTTATAATGATTTTATAAGTTTTTAAGTGCTTTCTCATGTATAGTATTTGATTCCTTCTTGTACAATGTTTTTAAGCAATGTTTTAAGCAATGCTTTTTTTTAGTTTGAGCATGAGGCTTAATTGTTTTTCACTGCTACTTAATCATTGTGTGATTTTTATTGATTAATTGGCATTTTAGAATCTCTATTTAAACCTGTGCATTTTTTACTGTGGTGTCTGATGAAGCAACTTTGGTTGTGAAAGCGCTTACCACTTTGTACTTTGCTGTGATTAAACATTTGCTGTGTGTTATCTTGGTGCATTTTTTACTTTTTACAAATCTGTAATCTTGATGGGAAAACAACAAAGATTTAGCTTCCTTAAATTTGAAAGTATCTACAAGATGAAATTATTCGACCCCCTTATTTAAAGCTTTTGCTACAGCAGATGTATGCAGCGGTCTTTTATTTGTAGTTTCAGAAATATCAACTATACAGTTAAAATCTCCTCCTAATATTAAGTTGCCTTTAAAATTATTGGCAATGAAATCCAAGTGTTTTTTAACAGTGCCTGTTCCAATGCCTGGGAACCAGTATAGATTGGCTAGGGTCCATATTATGTTATTATATTTAACTATTATTAATGCTATAAGGCCTTCTTTATCTTCATACTTATAAATGATTTCTGGGTTAATCACATTTGTTTTCCATAAAATTGTTACACCTTTTGTCTTTGTCTTATAAGTGGATTGTGCCAATATCATATATTCCTTAGGATTCCATTTGTAATTGTCATTTGTTTTAAAATGAGTTTCTTGGAGGAAGACAACTTGTGCTTTGTTCAGTTTTAAATATTTCAGCAGATTTGATCTTTTGCTGAGATTGTTTAAGCCATTGGTATTTAAAGATAATAAATTTAAATACATCTTAGGTTATGTAGACTATGTATTTTTTGTTTTATTGTGACTATTAAACATTTCCCTCTGATAACTGTAAAGTATATGTTTGAGCTTTTAAAGGAAATTATCAGTTTTATACTTTGAGTGTTTACCAATAAAGTAATGTTTTGGTCAGTTACACTAAAAATGTTTTTGTGAAATAAATTTAAATTAATAAATGTTAACAAAACTAAGATCTGTACTAGCCATGGAATGAAAATCATTCCTACTCTGATGGATAAACCTAAGTCTTTCAGGTTATCACTCATACCTTGACAATCCAGAAGATCTGAGCTCCATAAATTAAATTATCATGTGGAGAATATTTGTAATAGGAATAAGCAATATTTATATTATTTTGAACAGATATAGTACTATTGTAGATTAGACAGAATTCTAATACAATATAAATATTTACTTATTGTATAAGCAATTAATATTTACGTGAAAGATAGATGACAAGCAATTCAATCATAATAAAATAGGATGTAGCATATATGCAACCTCAGTAAAAGATTATAGCACACAGTTATTTAACATATTCACCCTTATTGATGAAGTCTTTCAAAACTTATTACTTAATATAAATAGATGGTAATAATATTTATACCTAATGTTTATAATACAATGTATTTTACTGGATATATCAGAAGTTATATTTCATTGGTTGCCAGCATTTAAGTAATCACTTTGTTTCTAACTTACTTAAAGCATCAAGTTTGTTTTATATGAACATTGATAAAAGTTAGTGCATTTTAATTATCAGTGCATCCCTCTTCCCCCATTTCCTACACATAAGGAATTTCATATCTGTCGTTTCTTATTATAAAATTAGTGAAACTATAGGTTCAAAATAAAAAAAAATCACTTATTGTGATTAATGATTACAAATTCCCTGTCCATATTTATAAATTGTGATTTTTATGGCATATACTGAAACTTTTTAGATTTAAATGGCAACATTATATTTTGTATAATCAACAAAGGTTAAACTGAAAGATTATTGTCAATTTAATACTATTTGTTCAGAATGTGATTGTTACATTTTGTGGCATTCCTAGTTCAGGCTTGCATCGTTTCCCTTGATCAACTTTGTCAGCTTGATGTCATGTATAAAACATTAGTTACCTTGGTAACAGCTTAAGTATTATGTATGGTCAAGATGGGTTACAAAACCACAATTAAAGCAATTATATGACCTGTTATGCACATTTATTTATATGAGAAAATCATCATGCTTCCCCTTGATATTCAATATAGTGTATATCATTTATGACAAATTAAAACAGTATTTATTTTATTTTATTTTATTTTACATTTGTAAACCAGGGGTGTCTGACTGAGCTGAAAAGGTCCTTTTTCAGCAGAGGCTCGGGGAAAAAAGCTTCACATTGAAAAATTGCAGATACATTTAGATATTTAGACATGATCAGTATAGACACAAATTACAATAGACATGTTTTTACAATGGTATGCAGCACATCAGCAGTTGCAGTGGAGAGAACAAACAGGAAAATATTAATTTAAAAATAAAGGTAATTAATAGATTTGTGGTATACAGTTGAAATTTGGAGCATAGGTATAATACATACATAGTACACAGGTACAGTGCATACATTGTACATTAGCCATTGTTTGTGACTAAGAGTGAAAACCATTATCAAGTACTCTAGGTTTAATATGCGTACCTTATCCACTTTCACTAGCTGGAGAGCAATCATGGCACTACCAGCTTTGCTTGATATGTTGCCAAATGAGGTTTTTAAAGGAGGCTTTGGACAATGTGTTTTGTATGCTAGTGGAGAGAGAGTTCCATTTTTTAGCCACCGAACTACTATATAGTGCATCTCCAAAGCTATTGTAGCTGTTGGTGACTAATAGTAGTAGTTTGCTTTATGATCTAAGAGGCCTTTTGGCTGAGTGATGTTGTACTAGGTTTTTGAGGGCAGGACACTTATTGGGGAGGTAATAGATAGAATGACAGAGGCAGACCTGATTGTAGGTTAGGAGGTTGGGCAGTTCAAGCCAGTGGAGCTGTCTCAAAGCAACACAGTGATGAGTTCTATATGAGCAATTTGCAGCAAAGCGGGCAATTCTGTTATAGCAGGCTTCCATTTTGCTTAGTTCAGTTTTGTTGAGATTAGTCAGAATGCGAGATGCATAGAGTAGGGTGGATAGAAGTTGGGAGTGAGCAATGGCTGATCTTGTGTTGTTGGTAAGAAATGGTTTGATACGGTAGAGCGACCCCAGTTTGGCATGTACTTTTTTAATAGTTAAGTTGAGATGACTATCAAATTGTAGGTGGGAGTCTATGGTTATTCCCAATAGCTTAGCCTGTGCCACTGGAGCAATTGGAGTAGCATTTGTGGAGTAGATAGTGAATTGACTGTTATCAGTGTTTTTGTTAGAACTGGTTATAATCATAAGCTGAGTTTTCTTTGGATTGAGGATAAGTTGGGCTTTGGTAAGGTAGTTTTCAACATCAGAGAATGCTAGCTGAGTTGTTTGCAGGAGGGTGGGAGTGTTTTGTGCAGCACAGATTAAGGTAGTATTATCTGTATACTGAATGATAGATGCATGCTGTGTGGAGGTATGGAGGTCATTTGTGAAGATTGTGAAAAGTAGTGGTCCTAAGATAGAACCCTGTGGGACTCCTATAGTTATCGGCAGCTGTGGAGAGAGACTTTTCCCATTTTACAGCTTGGTACCTGTCAGTTAAGTAGCTTTGGAACCAGGTAAGAGTGAAAATTGGTTGGAACTATGGATTTAGTTTATTTAGCAGAATCTGGAGTGAGACTGTGTCAAATGCTTTGGACATATCCAAAAGAGTTGACACCTGCAGGACTTCATTTTTAGATGGTTTACTGTGTCTGTGAAGCAGAGGAGGGCTGTAGTGGTGCTATGGGCAGGTCTGATACCATGCTGAGTAAGTGACAAGATGTTGCTGTCTAGGAGATATTTTAGCACCTGGGTATGGATGCATTTTTCTAGGATTTTGGCAAGGGGGGAAAGTAATGCAATGGATCTGTAGTTATTAAGTTCAGTGGAGGTCCCACCTTTACGTATGGGTGTAACATAGGATATTTTCCAGAGTTTGGGCACATAATTTTCAACAATTGATCTGTTTATGAGAGTGGAGACTGGGATAGCAATAGCATCTGCTGTGAGTTTCAAGAAATAGCTGGGGAGTAGTCGACTGCTGTTGATGAGGTTATTAGTTTGGACAGCATGCTTTTGATTGAAGTGGTGGAAACTGTTTTGAGGGTAAAGCTTGTATTACTGTTACTTGTGTTGGAGGGGATAGTGAGGTAGGAACTGTCCTGTGATACTAAGGATAGAATTGAGCTCACAAAGTGGTATTTGAATTGTGTTTCGATGGGAACTTTAACGTCAGGGATGGGTGGTTTGGGGGTAGCCTTTTGGGTGGGTTTTAGTAGCTGGTTTACATTTTTTCAAAATTGTGGGGGGTTGTGTTGGTATTTAGTTTGTGATGTCATGTAGTAGGATTTTTTGTCCAGCCTAATGCATTTTTTTGCACGGTTGCACAGTTCTTGATACTTAGGCTTTGTGTTTCTTTGTTTTTTTTGATAGTAAAGCCAGGCAGTGTCTCTGGACTTGAGGGTTTGTTTGGTTTCTTTACTGAGCCAGGGATTTGTAGAGTTTCTAGCCAAGATTTTGCACAATGGAGTGACAGTGTCTAGGTGATGTAGGAATGTTTTGTTGAAATATGCTACAACCCGGTCAAATGGGAGGGTTTTTAGGGGGGGGGTCCAGCCACAGTTACAGAGTAAAGTATTGAGGACTTCAGAAGAGATTTTTTTTGTGTTTCTAGTGAATTTATAGTTAATAGTTTTGCATATGCTTGGTCTACTACATATAAGGTATATTATATTGTGGTCACTTAAGGTGTCTGGGAGACTGCCTGTGTGGGGATACAATGTGGGGTTGTTAGTTAGGACCCAGTCAAGGATGGATTCCCTTTTAGATTTTTTATCACATCCAGCTGGAATTTGGACTAGCTGCTGGTAGCCATGGAGATTTATTAGATTACTTGTTGGTTCTGATATACAGGTGAACCAGTCTAGGGTGAAATCCCCAGAATAAGGGTTTCTTGTGAGTATGTGCAAGAACACCAGGATAAGAAGTCTTCAAGGCTAGCAGGTGTATTACCAGGTAGAATATAGATCACAATTGTGGTGATGACCTTTTTAGGGTGAAGTTGAAGTTGTGAGATAAGTATGTCCCAATTATTGGGGGAGGGGTAGGAGTTTGGTAATTAATGTACAGTTAAGTTGGACTTATACAGTAAGGCAGTTCCACCCCCTTTACGAAGTGGTCTGTCTTGTCTAATGATATTGTAGCCTGTGGGGTGAACTTCTAAGTTAGCTATGTTTTTATTTAGCCAGTTTTCTGTT
>NW_025050171.1:0-14264 GCF_019279795.1 Protopterus annectens
GCTAACAGGGTGACACGGTCAGAACCGGATGAGAGAGAAATACGCCAAGTTAAAAAACTGAGGAAAGACAAACATAACCAGAAAAAAAATCAAAGGTAATGAAATACCAATGGCTTCATCTAATGCAAAGACAATAAAGCGGCGAATATGGTGGCGACAAACGACATCAACAACGGAAAACATGTTTAAGATAAACGGATTTGACAAAATGGGATGGAATCGGTAAAGCAAAATGAGCAGTTCAAAGCGAAACGCGGCGTTTAAAACAAAAGAAGTGTTTTGAGGCAATGGCATTACAGACGCAAAACAAGCACAAGAAACGTGATAAGTTAAGTATAAACGGCTTGAAAGCAAAACACGGCAATAAGAAAAAGAAAAGGGCACATTAAGCAAAATAAACAAGGCAATTGGTATTGTGTTTTGGGCAAAACGCTGCTTGGGCATAACCACAACCCTTATATTGCATCAAGAACATTAAATTTACCGGAAGTATCCTGAGCAAACGGCTTCAGTGCGTGCCATTTACCTGCACGACGCAATATTCATTGTGCAAGTGCACCGATTTAGCGTAAATCCAGGTCAAAGTGATAGCTGTTTCAAAAGTCTTGTGTCGGCACTATTCACGCTTATCGCCCAGCTATCGTCGGCCCCATACCGGTGCCGGATGCGTTTTCCAGCGCCGTCGAAAGCCTGAAGATGTCGATTTGTTCGACGTCATTGTTTAATGCCTGCACGACAGCTGCGGAGTTTTCGAAAAGACTGCATAAAGACTACGAGCAGCGACCCGGAGCGAGCCCAGTTGCATCGGTCTTTGAATTACGGAACTGATGACTTATGGTGACGGACCATGACTGCAGTGATTTGTTCTTGTATCGAGAAATTTTAAAGGATAGAAGATGTGGAAAGCACGACTAGCTTTTTCTCTGTATCAATAAGAGTCAAGTGATGATAAATTACTTTAACATTTCTGTCTTTACCTAATAAAGATCGAAGCTATTTCACAGTGACGGAAAAATTTTCGCAGTGCCCCAGCAAAGCATCGAGAAAGTTACCGGCAGTTCAGCAAGCATCGGTGCTGACGGAAAGCCTGGGTAGCATCGAAAGATCAACAAAAGCGATTTTGGTAAAGTCCAGTTATCTGGAAGCACGCGTTCAATTCATTCCCATCAACCCATCAAGAATATAAGTTCAGAGCATGAAGACATTGGGCTATTCAATGGAAATGAAACTGTGACAGGCATTTATGCTTATTTGCAAAAACTTTCGCCGGCATGTGTTGGCGGCGGATGATTTCAAAATCCCTACCCGCTGAAGTTTTGACCAGAACAAGCGTAGAGAATCCGGAGAATGATTTGAGCAGAGCATGAATGGCCATGAAGAGTGCAGATAGGAGGATGCAAGCACCAGGGAGATCTATATTTTGTTAAACTTAGCAGGGTCAGAGGCCATAGAAAGATTGAAGGCTCATTTGTGGTAACTGTGCAGGGTATGAAGGGGAGAAGGTGCAGACTGCTGCATGATGAAAGAAATAAGCTGAACTGGCGGAAGACCTGAGTGTTTAGGGGCGGGAAAGTTTAGAGATAAGATCCCCTGATGAATGGAAGGAGAGGCATTTGTTTTACACAAGAGATCAGAAACTGGGAACATGCAGAAGCGAGGAGACCACTGGAGAACCAGAGTGAACATGAGCCAGAATTAAAGATGAGCTGGATAGCTGACAGGTTTATATGAAGAAAGATGGACAGGATAGTGGATGGACAGTGAGTAAATGATGGACAGAACGACAGAGTGGAAGAGGAATGGAGAGCAGGAATGGAAATAAATAGGAAGGAAGAAGGAAGCAAGCTCCAGCACTAGCTCAGCGCATCGCCAAACGGAATCAGTAAAACCGAATCTATTGTTAATCATCTAATTGTGGCACGAATCATGAGTCTACAGAGCAGTGCTTAGGATTTGGTAAGCAATGTCAAATGTAGAAAAATGGAACAATTTCTAAAAAAGTTTTATAAATCAAGTAAGCCCCCACACAGTTGTAAAGAAAGGTCGCGACAAAAAGCAAGCGACCGCGTCAAACAGGCAGCTCTGCGGAGATGGTGGCACAAGTGCTTGGTGAAAGAGTTATTTGCAACCACAACAAGACGCTTTTTGTACAGTACAGATTCATGGAAAATCTACAGAGCTCAAAGTAAAAACAGTGGGTCACAGTAATGTTATATCAGCTTGACACTTTTAAAAGCAAGATTCCACAACACAATATAACCAGTAAGGCGAGACTTGTTGCTTTGTGCAGATGAGGAAATCTAGCCAAAAGTACAGTGATACTTTCATGTTATTTGTCCAAGAACTATTACAATCCAGTTATTCTATGTAGTCTGAAGACCAGTGCAATCTTTATTGGGTCACAAAGATAGTTTAAGAATGAATCTGTTTTCTTTGCTAAAGAATTTTATCATGAGTAGTTCTGAGTTCCAATTTCTCCAAAGCTATTTTTCAGCTGCATGCTGATAAGCTTTTCGATAATAAATTGGGAAAGCTTCCAGTTGTACATTCCATGAAGTTAGACCCAGAGATCACCTTACAAATCAGACTAGCAAGAAGCGTCTCCAATGGCTATGCAAGATAAAGTAAAGCTCACTTGATAAAATGGTATAAGGTGTGTGATTTGTCCAGTCACAGAACCAACTGAATGGGTACCCATGGTAGCACACTCACAAGAAAGGCTCAGATGAAATCAGAATATGCATTGTACCCAAGAGATTTGAACAAAGCATTAAAAGACGGTATCATCCAATGTGCACAGTTGAAGAAGTTGCAGGTCTAATAATCAATGCCACTGTATTTTCTGTTTTGATGCAAATAGTTAATTTTGGCAAGTGATGCCATTTGGAATAAATTCTACAAGTGAGTTTTTCGGGCGCAAGAAGAAATTTCTTTAGGTTACCTTGTGCCATAATAGTAGACGATCTGTTAGTTGAGGCAATGGTGAAGCAGAGCTAACATGCAAAAATGTCGCGATGGTCATGGTTGGAACATCATCAGAAGGCATTTGAAGACCCTTTAATCAGAAAATTGCCACCCCCACCTACATTAAGATACCATGATGAACAAAACCAGTTATTCTTTCCTGTGATGCTTCAGACTTGGCTCAGACAAAGTCATATACTTCAAGAGGGAAGATCAGTAACCTATGCATCTAGAGCACTACCAAACTGGAGATGCAGTATGCTCAATTGAGAAAGAGCTTTTGGCAATAGTATTTGCATGTTCAAAGTTTCATGATTATCTATGGTTGAGCTATTCAGATTGAAACTGATCATCAACCTCTAGGTACTATTATTCTAAAAAGAAGCCTATGCATTCTAAGTTCCAGCTGGATTATTGCCATAAAGAATCGATGCTCAAATTGCCAATCACGTCTGCACCATCCGATTCTCGACTGAAGTGCTTGTGGTGGAGTCTGCATGTCCCTCCCCATGGTCGAAAGTGGCCTCCCAAAGACATGCGTGAATGGGCATAATTTTGCTGAAGGTTGGGCATCGGGCTGGCAACTCGACACCATAAAAAATCACTGCCAATCATTAGCGGACCGAGTTCCTGCTGTGTATACCCCTAACTGGGAAAGCCAAAAGACAAAACAACAACTTTATCCAGATTCCTAGAAATTCAACAGAACAGTCTGACGCAGAGACTTTGACTTTGATGTGATGTCAGCATATTTTTTCACCACTAGACTTGACGAAGTTAAGAGATCATACCGACTGATCCAATTTCACAGAAGCTCAATCATTATATTAATGTTGGATGACCGCTAAAGCAATCTAGTGTATCACCTGAGGTGCAAGTGTATTTTCCTTACAGAGATGAATTAAGCGATGGAGGATGACATTATTTTCAAAGGTCCTTAAAAATTGCTTGTTCCTTGCTTCCTTACAACCAGAATATATTCAAATTTTGCATCATGGTCACCCAAGATCCACACATCCATAAAGCAAAGAGAGGAGCTACAGAATTGGTATTTTGGCTTACATTATCAAAGACATTGATAGAGTTCTTTCTTTGTTCTGCATGCAAATAAAGTACCAGACCCAAGATTTGCAAAGTGCTGAGTGACCCGCTCAAGCAATCCAATTCCTGAACTACCTTGGTCTACTGCAGCAACTGATATCTTTTGAATGGAACAATCAACACTACTTAGTTTTGGTAACCTCTTTTGAAATTGGTTTGAGATTGATCTACTACCAAACTTATCCTTTAACTACTGTTATTACTATTGAAATGTCATTTCTCAGTTCATTGTAGTCCACAAAACTTTCTTGACAATGGTATTCAATTCACTAGCCAGTTATTTCAGAAATTTGTAAAGAGTGGACTGTACATATTACTTGCAGTCCCAACATCCTCAGTCCAATGGTCTAGCTGAACCAGCAGTACAGAGTGCAAAGCAGTTACTTTGAAATGTCAAAGCATTTAATACTGATGTATTCTTTGAACACTTTAATCTCAGAAACATACCCTGTAATGATATTCATTGCTCACCTGCTCTTAAGACTACTTTCCAGGCAAAGTAGAACCACGCTACCTTATTCTCAAGTTTGTTGCAGCCTAAACCCAAGAATAAAAACATCAAGGCTCAATTGTTTAATACATAATAGCCAGAAATCTAGTTATGACAGCACGAAAGCAGATTACTTCATCCTTGAAGGAAGGAGAGACAGTACAAATCCAGACAATGAAAAGGTTTTGATAGAATAGACAATATAGACATCTGTGCAGAGTCGAGATCTTAATTAACAAATTCAAAGGAGGAGTATAGGAGGAATCGCCAACATCTTCTTCCCTGTACCAGAACCATCATCATCATCATTGCATCACAGCATTGTATCTGTGACGCAAACTCTAAATGAAAGAAATGAGTCAGACGCTGTTTCCAGACCAGAAAAGTTCGATTCTGTTCCTAAAAGTGATTCGAACATTCCACTGGTCAACATTTTCAGAAACTGTCCCAGTTTCTAAATTTAATTCCCAGTTTTATGTCACACTCCATATGGACAGGTGTCTAAATCAAGTGTGAAATACGCATAATGTGGACTTGATTGTACATACCTATATGTTTAACACCTGTATAATGCATGTCTATAGATTGTCTGTAATTTTTTGCATGCCAAACAGTCCCATAACAATTGTATGGTTCATTTCAAAGAGGGAGGATGTAGATCAGAGTGTAAAGTGTGTGTGCTTGTATCTTTTTTTAGCGAGCATGCAAGGCTGTATGTGCATGCTCATAACTCGACAATTTGTTAACAGCCTTGGTGCCATTTTAGAGCAGCTAGGAGTGAGCATGATGATTATAGTCATTAATTGCATATGTTACATAAGATACAGTCTGTAGTCAACAATAGTAATGTGTTTGTCTATAATAAAGCTGCTTAAACAGAACTCCATGAAGATTTGTTTATTCCCGTCCTAAGACAAAAAGTTTACACTGACAAACAAAGCAAGAATTGCAACACTGGGCATAGGTTCACTGAAAGAATGTAGCTTTGAAGTGAAGACATGATGGTAAGTGGAGACTGACATCCTGCGTACCTAGGGAGACGCAGGTGGAAACACAGTCCACCAAAGTCACTTGATTGGGATCCTGAGTCTACTACTCAGAGGAAGGAGAAACTGAAATGTTGTGGGAATTGCAGTGAGGGAGATTCTCCTGAAGGCAGTGAAGGATGCCATCAGAATCTGTGACAGAATCAGTGCAGTCAGACTCCAGCCTAATGATAGGGCAGCATTGATAATTTCAGCCTATGCCCCACAGCAGGGTTGTGATAGTGAGGACAGCATTTGAAGATCTACTAGATAAGGCAGAACAATATGAGTTTGTATTGATAATGGAGGTCCTTGAATGTTCATATCAAGACAGAACAGAATTTGAGGACTGCCTGGGACATATGGGCAGGCAATAGGAATAAAGGCAAGACCACTCTAGGCTTCTGTCCGCAATGGCTTGATGATGGTGGCCAACCTGTGGTTCAGCAAGAAAATCACAGGATCATATAGAGGAGTGGTCAACATGAACCTCAGGTGGATGTCCTGCTAATATGGAAAGGACATTAGGGATGAATCAGACTTTGTAAAGTCATCCCTAACAAAAACAGTTGCCTGTTAACATAAAACCACTGGTTGCCACAATAAGCTGCAAGCAGTGGTAACAGAAGGCTGTATGGTAAACAGATACTAGGATGTAGACTCAGAAAATGACTGAGCAAAAGCACAGCATTTCGTTGAATTTCAGGGCTTCTAGCATCTCAGGAAGAAGAATAAATAAGTGGAGTTGGAGAAGAATGTCAGATCTGAAACAGCTGCAGTGTGAGCACTATAGACCAGGTATGCTGCCAGGTATAAATAAGGTGCATAAGGAAAGCTGGTGGAATGCAGAAGTCCAGGGAGTTATCAAAAGAAAGAAGGAATGCAGGAAAAAGTGGGAGACAGAAAAGATGAACCAGGATAAGAAGGAATACTGGTCAGTGAAGAAAGAGACTAACAAGGCAGTCACAAAAAGGCATCAGAAACACTCTTAACAGCTTCAGGCTGCAAGGCACACAATGGAAAGATAAAGAAGGTAGTCATCAGACACTGATCATAAGAGCTACCAGCAGCAATCTGCTGACCAGTCCAGAAGACATCAATGACAGATGGAAAGATTACTTGTAGCTGTTTCTGAATGGGAAAAAAAAACTCCATAGAAGCTGTTCTGTCCTGTACACAGCTTATGAAGAAATAGAAAGAAGAATCCACTCTAGAAGCAGTAAAAACAGCACTAAAGAAAACTGAGCCAGGGAAAGCAGTAGGCTCAGATGAAGTCACGGCAGATATGATCAAGATGTTGGGTTAGTTAGGGAAGAAACTGCTCCTGACAGTCCTGTGGAGAGGAGCAGATCCCAAATAACTGAAGAAAAGCAATTTAGCAAGTCAGTGTACAAGTACAAAGGGACATCCACAATTTTGGACAGCACATCAAACTTCTGCCATACTGCATGAAAGTGCACGAGAAGGTGATTGATAAATGATGATGCAGAAAGTAAACTGAGATTTGAGTATTTCAGATACAGATCAGGATGCAACACAACTTACCTGATGCTTGCAGTGAGATTACTACTAGTGTAGAAGAAGCTGGAGATGAGGAAGGAGTCCAACCGCGGCATTCCTAGACTAGGGTTACCATGACAAGGTTCCAAGAGCTCTAATTTTGGGCAGTCCTGTGGTGGTTCAAAGTCCCAGAAACATTGGTAAAATTAGTGTGGACTGTGGACAAGGACCAAACAGCACAAATCTAAACAGTGTTTGGACTCTCACAGAGGGTTCCCAGTGGGTGTGAGGTGCATCAAGGTTCAGCTCTGTGCCCACTCACCATACTAGTGGTGATGGACTGCATTAACAAAACAAGTCAGAGAAGACAGATCAATGAAGTTGTTATATGCAGACCATGTGGCACTACATACAGATTCTGAGCAGGAAGACCAGCAAATGATAGGGACTGTAATGTGTAAAACTGAAGGCACATGAATGAAACAAAGTGCAGACAAGGCATTTGTCAAGACAGCAAATGGGAGGAAATCAGAAGAAGCTGAAAACTGAGATAGAATGGAAAAATACTGAACAGCTTGAGCTTCACATATCTGAGAGATGTGGATGAGGAGAAAGGGAAGCCTTTGTTCTGAGGAGTTCAAAGTTAGAATCAGAAGTATTACAGCCAACTGACAGAGTGTCAGGGTAGTGCAAGATAGAAGACGCCAGCTGTATAATATGAACACTTTCCAGCTAAATGTAATGTTTTGATCATTTTTTAAAGCATTTATTAAATTTTGTGGCAAAAATAGAAATTTCTCTGTTTGCTGGATATTCTAGTTCCGTTTGTCTCAAAATCACCTTGCAGAAGGGAGACTTAGCCAGGGACTTACTTGTTTGGTAGTTGTTTGTTTAATCTGGACTTGAGAGCTGCTTTTGCTGTGTTTTACATTAAGAAATTCCAGGATAAGACATCTTGTGGCAGAAGGTGTTTACCTGGTCTTTCTGAGTTGGGAAGCACTCAAGGGAGCTCAATGTATGGCTGTTTATTGGTTAGTGGGCATAGGATTCAGTTTTCAAGCTTTTTTTCTCTTATATAAATCAGGCAAGTTTGCATGGAGCTGTCCATCCCTTATCCCCTGCAAACTTATCACAAACCTTGCCCCCAACCCCCCTCCCACACATATCTGAAAAGCAGGCCATTAGATCTAAGGCAAAAAAAAAAAAAAACAGCCTCTACGGGACCAGACGGCATCCCAGGCTGTCTTCTAAACAAACTAAAACATGAATTCACATCACCATTAAGTACCTTAATCAAACACAGCCTAACCACTGGCCTTATTCCTGTGGATTGGAAAACAACAACAGTTAGTTATTCCTCTCCATAAAGGTGGCTAAGCAACAGACCCAGGGAATTATACTCCCATAAGTCTGACCCACCTCAAATGTAAAGCCATGGAATGTATCACCATGGACCACATAAATAAAGGCACAGACAAGCTCAAAACCCTGGATCTGACCCAATTTGGCTTTGTCAAGGGCAGATCCTGCCTGTTAAACCTGACAGATTTCTTCAAAAATGTGACCAGGACCATTGACAAGGACAAATGTGAACAGACAGCATACCTCGACTTGGCAAAGGCCTTTAACAAAATCCCACACTCAGACATTACCAATAAACTTAGCAAATTGAATGTAAACCCCTTTTTTGTAAGATGGGTTGCCAGCTGTCTCACAAACCAGTCACACACTATCAAAGTGGGTGACTCCACATTAACCAATAGACCTGTCACCAGGGGGGGGGTGCCACAAGGGTCAGTGCTCGGCCCCCTACTGTTTGGTATATACTTCTCAGAAGTTCAGGCCAAAACTAAGGAGCTGTGGCTGATCAAGTCTGTGGATGACTGCAAATTGGGTGCAATTCTTGAATCCCCAAATGATGTCAATATACTTCCAGAGGGTCTTACACAGACTAACAACTGGCATCTTAGTCATGGTCTCAAACTGAATGCAAAGAAATACATCATGATTCCCTTCAGTAAAAACAATGTCCCTTCACACTATCAAATTAACAACAATGCCCTATGTACCTATGAAGTGGTAAGACATCTGGGATCACATGTTGACTGTGTCCTTAATTTCGACCACCATTGGTCTCCTGTAGTAAGGAAGGCTTTCTACATGGCACACTTGATTAGCAAAGGCATTACCTCTAGAACAAAGGAGGTTATAACTCCTCTATACTCATTACTAATCAGGCCCATAATTGAGTATAAGGCCCCTTTCAGCATATACTGTACAAAGCACCTGCAGCAATTGGAGAGACCTCAGAGTTTTCTAACTAAGAAGATCAAGGGACTCCAGCATGTGCCTTAGACAGACCAACTAAAGTCCCTGTCACTATACTCAGTATCATATAGACTTCTTAGGGGAGACTTATGCCTGGCTTAAAGAGAATCTCCAACTCAAACCTAATGAATTTGCTGCACATCCGTAAATCAAATGGGACTAAAGCTACCCATTCCAGGGATCTAAATATGGCCTGTGACTTAAATAGGACGTGCTGGAGGGACAGATTTGTCTCTCAGGAACTGCCACATTGTTGGAATAGGCTGCCAATGTATGTGAAGCAGAGCTGCTGGACATTCTCCACTTAAAGAAATCCCAATCCCTCCAAGCTACACACTCTGGGGACCTAAACCTTGTCACCACAATAAAGAGAACATGCTGGAGGGATAGATTCCTGTCCCAGAGGATTCCCAGACTCTGGAACAAACTACCTATCTATATCAAGCAAAGCTCCAAATTAGCACTCAAGAAAAATCTTGATGATTGTATGGAAAATAGGAAATTCACCCCGGGGATCACTACTGTGTCTCTGCTTGACAGGGGCACAGGAAAATAATTTTCTTGCGTGGCAAAAACCAGGGTACCTTTTTGGCTAGGCTTATATAGGCCCTAGGGCCAATAGCCTAGTACCTACCTATGAACCTCTATGACACTCTTCAAAAGGAACCTGGATGAGTGGATGGGGACCATATATTCTTACCAGGGATAGTGCCCACAACCTTCCAGGACATGGGCAGTCATTACTAAATATCATCCTGGGTATTGACTATGGTATTACATTGGGATGAAATGGTTAGGCTTGAAATGACGTCTGGTTCAATAGCCTAATAACCTCCTATGATCCTGTGAAGTAAAAATCAACCCAGAAAACCCAGTTAAACCAGTAACAGAAACTATTCTAAGGCAAACTACATTCAAGTATGTGACAGTTCATCAAAATTCAAGGTTCCATCTAACCCTGAGACCACAGCTACCTATGCAGAATTACTCAGAGTCCCTATACAAATGCGGATGGCAGCATAGCAGTTATCATACCTACCAGATGTA
Organism: Protopterus annectens; assembly: GCF_019279795.1. Classification (NCBI taxonomy): domain Eukaryota; kingdom Metazoa; phylum Chordata; order Ceratodontiformes; family Protopteridae; genus Protopterus; species Protopterus annectens. Next base: position 10,456 of record NW_025050171.1, read on the forward strand.
AACCCAAAACAAATACTAAAAATGAACCCCACTGGTGGAATCTTTACCTAAAGAGAGTACATAATAAAAGAGGAAAACTCATTGCCAAAATCAGAAAGAGCAACTCTCTTAAAGACAAGTGCTCTCTTATGCAACTAAACAAGAAACTAAGAGGTCTAATTAAGTCCAGCAAGGCCAACTATGAGGTCAGGACCTCACAGACTAAGGACAATCACAAGACCTTCTTCAGCTGTGTCTGGAACCTTAGAGGAAACACACAGCAGTGTGCTGAACTGGCGGTGAACTGTATCACCTTCACCGATCAGGGTGACATAGAAAATCTACTGGTTGATAAAGTCAGCTCAAACTTCATCTCCCAACCCCCCAGTTCCACCTGGTGAAACCCCTCCAACAGCTATCAGCAGGGATCAGGTGCTGGCAGAACTTGATAAGGCCAAGGACACAGTCTCCATGGGTCCTGACAACATCCCCAGTTTCCTCCGATTATTTCATTGTGGAACATGATCCAGCAGGACCATTTGACATTTCTTCACCAACAGCCTTGAAAACAGACTACATTCAAAGTGAATGGTAACCATAGCATCATTCCTTCCTCAATAAAGGTGGACCACCAGAGAACTACAGACAATGCAAAGCCATGGAACAAATTATCATGGAATAATAAACAAGGTATCATAAATCCCAGACATTTGACCCATCCCAGTTCATATTTAACCTGGCAGACTTATCGAGAGGGTCAACAGGCAACACGTGGGTTGCACTGTGCATATTGGTGACATTTTGACCTAGCCAAGGCATTCAGCACAGTCATCTCCAGTCAGGCATTGTTGACAACCCCTCCCAGCAGCAAGGCATAAAATCCCCTGCATAACTCACTGGACTGCCGTGGCTCAGAAGGGAGCCAACAAGCCAGAATCAAGCGGGAGCATCACTCCACCAATATAATTGTCACCAGTGAAGTAACACACCAGGGCACCAAACTGGGTCATCCAATTTAATCTAAGTATCTATGTTTTGCAAGTTAAGGCTAATATTTGAAGTCTTTGTTCCAGCCCAAGCTTGAGGATGACTGTAAATTGAGAACCATGCCAGACCCCAAGATAAAAGCAAATATTTTGCAAGAGAGTTTTCATTGTATAAATTACTATGTTAAAGTTAAGGGCCCAAAGTCAGTGTCAAAACCGTATTATAATGCTCCCTTGGGAAACCGCCAAATCCTAAGTTAATTACTCCAACGATAAACATCCACAAGAGTTGACCAGTAGTAAGTGATCTGGCAGCATGCAGACAGCATTCAGTTTTGACCAACTCATAGCTAAGATATTAAGAAAATCATCTCCATGTTGTCCAAATTGTAGTAAGAGCATGGCAACTCAGGTCCAAGGAAATTATACTGTAGCACTTCATTTATCTTTATCATCTCTATCTTTTGAATACATATCCTTATACGCATTCAATCAGATACTTGCAACAATGGGAGCACCAACAAAGGTTTCTCAACAGGAGAATTCAGGACATGAATACCCTGTCCTACAATGATCACCTAAAGGCTCTGTCTGTATTCAGTCTCCTACAAGCTGCTGAGGGGGTATCTTTGTCTAGCTTACAGGGGTTCCTCAGACCCAGCCTTAATGGATCTGTTGCACATGTGCAAAAGAATCAGCACCAGAAACACTAGATCCAGGGATCTGAACTTCGCTTGTGACATAAACAGAACATGCTGGGGCAACAGATATGTATCCCAAAGGATCCATGCACTATGGAATAGGCTCCCCATCCATGTAAAACAGAGTTCATCCCTCATCCTATTCAAATGAAACCTTGAAAATTGGTTGGTTGTCCCTTATGGACAGAGACCATCAATAAAAAAATATTATCCTAACTAATACCACCCCATACAAATCTTTAATTACCTTCCTACTAACATGCTCCCCTCCCCTGTATAGATGCCCATGTCATGTGGAACCCAAACGGTTTGGGGTATGCATCTAGGTGTGTAAGGGCCTCATGGTCATTAGCCTAGTAACCACCTATGAACCTGTGAACCTATGAAATAACTGAGATGGATAGTAGGATGCATAATGTTGGATGAAAAAAGTGACATCATCAGGGGAGATGCCAAAGTACCTCCGACTGTAGAGAAGGTAAAAGAGAACTGATTGTGGTGGTTCAGGCACATATCATGAAAGTAGAGAATGATGTGCAGAACAAGATTTGAGAGGGACAGGAAGAAGGCATGAGGAAACTGCACTATCCAGCCAAATGATAGATGGATTGTATGAGTGAAGACCTTGACATTCAGGCATGACTGTTGAAGAATGTGGGAGAGTGGCACTGAATCAAGAGAGTGAATCGGCCCTAGGCATGAGTGTGTGCATGTGTGCCTTCTGTGGAAGGTTGGGGGCTGGGCTGGCAACTCGACACCGTAAAACTCCACTGCCAAGCATGAGTGGACAAGGTGATCCGCTGTAGCAACCTCTGGCTGGGAAAAGCCGAAAGAAGAAGTTTATAGTTGACGTGACACCCCTATCTCATGTAGAAAAAACATGGGATAAAGGGGGTTGATGACAACTCACAGCATCTTGTGAGCACTACTTTAAGTTTCATTTCTTCAGTCTGGACTGTGAGTTCATGTATACTTTGCTGCAAATATCAGTTGATACTGCATATAGTCTAGGTTCTTTAATGTCTGCTTTTAACTGTGTATGTGAGATTGTACTTAGAATCAACATAACTCGAGTTTGTGACCTTATGGTTCATTTAGGAGTATTCTAGATGTCACACAGTCAAACACTGGGGGAGTGATACCCAAAACTTTATTGCAGATGACTTCTGCTTTGGCATTCTGACATTGTGGGGTACCATTACAGAAAACTCATCTCGTGTGAATAGAAATGAGTGGTGGAAACCAACATACCACATGAAGAGGTCACTGCTGCTCCTTGCCGATAAACCTTGATAGAAAAGATTAATTTAGTAAATGAGGGTTCTTCTCATTTCTAAACTGGTTTGCTACTGTTAGTTCTTGCTGTTATATTTTTCTATGGTTGGATCCTAATCCTTGAGTTCTTGTTAAATATGTTACAAATCTTGAATTCTGAACATTAGTTATTGGTAACTGTGAGACATCTGAAAGTATAATGTATTTGATTGAATAATTCATTTAATGATGATGCTCGATAACTTATATGTCCCCATTCGGAATGAGAAAATGTTGATATTTCTAGGAAGGTGCAGATAAATAAGGCTGTGTTGTAGTAGGCTAAGCAATATACCTTCTAACAATTGTATGTTTTGGAGTTAATGGATGACAGCATCATCAGTTTACACATCCAATAAAACTAGAAACAACTATTACTTGGAGAACTTAGGAAGCAATTACGTTATAATACTGAGTAACACTGCATGGAAACTGATGTCAAAGGTCCTACTGTTAGGCCAAAGGAATACAACATTTAGTTGTCAACAGAATACGTTTTAGTTTGTTTTCGTTATTATTGTTTATAAATATTAGATATGCAAATTAGTAATATAAACTAATATCTTTCATCCATCTGGCCAAATGTATTTTTTAAAGATTTTAATACATTCTGTGATTTATTTATTTATTGACATTTGGTGACAGAGAAAGTCCGACTGGGTCAGGAATCCATTTTTCAGTGGAGGCCCGGGGAGAAAAGCTCCACTTTCCAAGACTTTACTGTACTTTGTGGAATCACTACAAATATCTGCCTATTCTAATCCAGAAAAAAATAATTTATAGGTTCCTGCTGCTTACTCCTGTTATATATTTAAATGCTTCAGTCAAA
>NW_025050172.1:5000-14807 GCF_019279795.1 Protopterus annectens
CTTTGTGGATTATAACATTACCCACCCCCCCCCCACACACATCTTCCAAACACTCCATCCGTCCCTTCTTTGGTTGATGGCCCATGGCACGGTGAAGGGAACACATTGCATACACTACATATCTCTGGTACCTGTATGGTTGTGAGGACTACCCTGGCACTTTTCACCTTCCACATGCTGTACATCATGCACATAGGTACACACACATACTTATCTTTCATGACATGCTAGGTACACCCGGGTAATACCTGTTCAACTTTGACACATCCTGACAAGAACGGCTTGGACCACATATGTGCAGATTTTGGCCAAATGCTCTGACCATTGGTAGGGTTGCTGCCTTTTCATATGGCCAGGATGGGATATATTCCAGACACAAATCAGATTCTACAGGACAACACATACCCATGGTCAGTACACTGGATAATACTTTTGTTTTATGCCTACATGTTAGCTTATTGTTGTTGCAGTTTATATGCTACTTCTGATTTCTTTACTTGCTTATTCTATTTCTTGTAACGTGTTATGTTACATACAGAAATAACTATTGTATGTGACTATTACATGTGATGTGGGACATAATTATGTCATACGGTCGCAGGGTATTTTATATTTATAATCGTTTTGGTATGGGCACAACTGCCCAGCTGTGTACTCCCTCACAATGTGGGACAGGTGGAAACCCTAACCATTGGGCTAGACTTAGCTATTGGCGGTGCTCTAACATGATGCATTTCACTTCCACTTGGTATAACTATCAACCCTGCATTAGAATACGGGCACACGGCTTTAAATGTCATTTGTTCGAGGGATGGAGACTTGATATTCGCTAACGTGCATTTGTGTTTGCTTCTTAATTTTGTGTTTGCAAGAACTGTCTTGCATGCTTTCCATACGTTTCAGTATCCACGGACAATCACAAGTGTGATTACTATTGCAGGTTGACTCTAATACTCAGCATTTTAGGTTGCACGTCAACAGCCAACATTTCCATGCCTCCTTGCGGCACTTTGACACACCCCATGCACTCATGCTCGTTTCCTATGCACATGGCTGTGGCAGCAGCGTGCCTTCATTAATATGCATATGGCACTACTGCGTCATCTGTACGCTGCATGGTCTGCGCAAGCCTAACGTCGGCCTTGTGCCGAGCTTCATGAATCCCGGGGAGTGTGTTTAGGTAAGGGGTTAGTTCATCTTTGAGCTCATGTAGGATGCAGCCTGGGACACTGTCCAGTCCCACTGATGCTGTTTTTTTTGGCTTTGGAGAGGACTGTTTTATCCTGAGTGTCTGTGATTTCAGGGACTCTACATTTTTCTGGTATGGTTATGGACCCTTTTGGTGGTGAGACGGGGGTGAAGTTTGCGCTGAACCTGTCTGCCAGGATGTTGGTGATATTTGTTGGTTCAGTGTATTTTTTGCCATTCTGCACTATTTTTGAGCAGATCTGAGCATTGCCACTTAGATTCTTGACATAGCTAAATAATGCCTTGTGGTTATCATCGGAGTCCTTGCCAATTTTTCTTTCAAAGCTTGCCTTGGATGATTTTATGAGTGATCATAGTTTCTTACTGATACTGATCAGGGATGTCTTCCCTTCTTGGGATTTTACTCTTTTCTGTACTACTTTCCTCCTTCTATTGTATAACTTGTTTATGGCAGGAGTCCACCAGATTGATTTCCTTTTCTTGGAGGAGCGAGTCTTGGTTTTACTTGGGATGGCATGATCCACACATTCTTGTAGGTGCCCGTAGAATGCATTAGTAAAAGATTTTGCAGCTTAGACAGTGTTATCCTTCAGCATGGGGGCTTTGAAACATTCCACCTCGGTCTTAAGTAACGTGAAGTTTGCTTTTGAAAAGTTTTTTACAGTGGTATCCTTGTCTGGGGGTGGGGGCGGAATGTGGATATCCAAAGTGATTTGTTTATGGTTAGATCTAACCAGTGAGTGGTTGATCTCAGGTGTGGAACACAGATCACCCATGTTGGTGATGACCAGGTCGAATATATTGTCACCTCTGGTGGGAGTGTTGACCATTTGAACCAGGGCATTTGAGTTTATAAATTCTAGGAAATGTTGGGCAAGGGAGTTAGTACTTGAGTAATTCTCCCAGTTAATGTTTGGGTAATTTCAATCAGCCAATATTAGGGTGTTTGGTAGGACCTTTATGTTTCCCAGTGTTTCCAGAAATGTGGAATGTGAGTCCTGGGACATGGTGGGTGATCTGTAGAAAGCTACAATTTGAATTGCAGTTTTGCTCATTATTAGTTGCACGTGGATGATCTCTGAAGCATTGTGCTGTGCCACTAACCTGGAGGTGTGGGTATCCTTAATGAATATGGATACATCCCCGCCTTTTGTATTTGGTTTTGGGTTCTGTGGTAGAAATGTATATTATGAGCTCTAGCCTGGTAGTGCTGGAGTGCTCTCTGGAGCCTTAAACCAGGTTTCTGTTACTGCACACATATCGATTTTCTCTATACTGAGGAGTGCCTCGAGTGCATGCATTTTGAGGTTTAGACTTCTGGAATTGAGTAGCATTACCTTCAGTTGTTTTGTTAATTGTGCTATTTACAGCGGTGGGTTTGTCTTTTGAGCCTTGCCCAAAAAAGGCACTATGGGTTGGCAAGAGCCTTGGCCAGTTTTCGAAAGCCTAAGGGTGACAGGTGCAAGCTGTCTCTAGCAAAGCAGCGTGGCTTGTCGAACATGTCATCCCAGGTGGACAGACATTGGATCCCCTTTGAATGACACCAGAAACTTTGCCAAGTGTTGAAATCGAGAATTTTTTTTTTTATACCATGGTATCATTTTGGTGAGGGTAGGAGGCTACTCAGGGTCAGGGTCATACCAGCCTGGGCTATGTGATCAGAGAGCTCTTCCATGTCTCTTTTTATGTAGGGAGGTATGGCTCAGGTCATTCACACCAACATGGACAATGACAGAGTCATATTTGTACTTGTTCTGGAGTGACCTGAGTGCTTGTGTTATGTGGCAGATCCTGGCACCCAACAGGCAGCTAACAGTAACCTTCTCCTTATTCAGCCTAGTGAGTGGCACATCAGTGTGCCTGACTATAGAGTCACCTATTACTAGTATGTTGGGTATGTTCTTTTGCCTTAAGGGCTGTGATTGTATGGCACACTGGTTTTTTGAGGTATGTGCTTCATGGTATGTGTTGGGGGGTGGAGGTTGCTTGGTTGTTTGCTTTGGAGGTCTCTGTTGGTTTTGCAGATTTTTATTTGGAGCCTCCGAGTATCTTTTCATGTATTTATGTGAGTTTTTTCCTGGTGCTGGTTTAATGGGTCTGTGTGAGACTGGTGGTGTGATGCAACTATTTCCCTTCTCCTCTTGACTATCTGATCCAGTCTTGGGTTGAGAGAGCTTAGCCTCCAGTTTGGCTGTATAATTGCATCTCTTGCATGTATTAGTGTTTGGTGGTATGAGGAGAGGGTTGTCTGTGTACATGAGGCAGTTGTAACATTGCCTTAAAATGCCCAGATTCACCAGTTGGACTGGAGAGTACACCTGAAACTGCCCTTTGCACATGCCTGGATAGGTACATTGAACTGTTTTACTGGATGGTTGGTAAGATCGAATAGGGAGCCTTGTCCTTCTGTACAGTACAGGAGGGTCTAGTGCTAGGGTTTATACGTGCTTGCTATAAGTTTTGAGCAAGTGCCGGGCTGAGAAATTAATGGCTTGAGGGCTTAAGTTGAAAATTTGTCTAGTTCCAAGGGAAAAATTGAAGAGTAGACTTTTTGGAGCCAGGAATAGTTTTACCCCCAGCTAACTGGCGCTGCCCATTGCAAAAAAACAAGCAAATGTGGTATTTATAGCAGGGAAATGAAAGAGATAAAAATGAGCCCAAAATGGCCAATAAACTACTAATTTCTGGGCTGAAATCACTCCTGCAGGGGCAGATAGGCTGCTCAAAGCTCCCCTCTCTCACAGGTGAACAGAGAAGCTTCCTTCTATCCAAGTAAGGTATGGGCAAACACAGGGATTTGTAACACAGCCCTGAATTCAGCACACACATGAAAACTGGACTATACTAGCTTAGAAAGGCAGGAAACAAGTATATGTATTTTATATATATATATATATATATATATATATATATATATATATATATATATATATCGTTTTTTTTTTTCAGAAAATAAAGCAGATACAATCAAAAAAACACCTTGAATGCACAGAAAAGGATTCTTATTGTTATATATCGCAGATCGAAGTTGTAGTCAATCCCCCAGTAATAAAGTAGGAAGAAACACAAATAAAGTAAAAGCAGATGAATAAAGTGCAATTATATATATATATATATATATATATATATATAAAACTATAGAACTGATTTAAACAAGTTACCCAATTAACCAGAAAAAAAGCTCAAAACTGAGCCCTATTCCAGCAGTCTTCAATTAGACAAGTTCTAACTGCACATGCCTGCTACTAGGGTGCAGGGGAACCTCCAAAAAAGATGGCCTGGATCAGTGCTCAAGTTAAACAAACAAAGCTAGATTCAGCAGGCCTGAATCTGGTCTATGCTACAGCAGCAAGGCGCACCAATTTCAGAAAGAAACAGTTCAAATAGGAAAGCACAAAAAGACTGTGACCAGAAATTCCCAGCTCAGAAAGGTAGAATCCAGCCTCCCCTCCCACAAGAGTGCAGACCACAACCCTCTTAATGTAGAATAACTGGCCTGAAGCCCAAGTGCTTAAGCCAGAGCAAATACACTTTTAGAATAGCAGACACTGGGCCTTCAAGTCAGCAATTCCCAGCTTAGAAGGACGTAAGCTACCTGTCCTGCCACAAGAGTGCAGACCACAAACCTTCTTAATATAAAACAACCGGTATGAAGCCTAAGTGCTTAAACCAAAAGACTTAGAATAACAGTTACAATTTAATCAGGCTACTACCAAGCAGTAATGGTTGCCCGTTCGATTCTCAGTTAGAGCGTCTTTTGTGTGGCGATATGCGTGAACGGGCATTCCTTCGTTGAAGGTTGTGCGTTAGGCCCAGCAAGCCAGCACGTAAAACTCTACTGCCAATCATTAGCAGACCGGAGTTCCACTGTGGCGACCCCTAACCTGGAAAAGCTGAAAGACACAAACAAACCAAGCAGTAACAAATGCAGCAGAATAAATAAAATTAAGTACTTTTAAGAAAAGCAAAATAAAGTAGGAGGAAACACAAATACAGTAAAAGCAGATGAATAAAGTGCAATTTTTTATTTTTATTTTTTTAAGTGCAAGGAGAGAGGAAGGAAGAACCTAAGGGGGTTCACCTTCTCAAATCTTCTCTCTGTATTAAGTCTAGTGAAGACTAGACTCAGAATATAATCTGAATGAACTCGGTTAAGTGAGAAAATGAGATGGACACAGGAGGAGTGTTCTAATACAGACTTACAGGAGAGGCGGGCAATTCCACGTGCCACCAATACTAATACCAACACAGGAACAGGGAGGGTGGGTGTGGAACTAACTGCAGAGAGACACACAGCACATTGTTCAATGAAACACACAAATAGGAAACAGAAAAAATAAAAATACAGTACTTTTAAAACTGCATGTTTGTACTTAACAGAAGGCTAAAATACACTACTGCAAGTTTTACTTAACTTCAGCTGAACATAAAATTATTTCTCAGACTTTGTGGCTAGCACTTAAATTACAGAGGAATCCATCTAGGCTATTAAATATCAGATAACAAAGAAGTGATAACACCACCCCCTCTTATAGCAGACACACACACAACATACTTCTCAATGAAACACACAATTAGGAAACAGAAAAAATGAAAATACAGTACTTTTAAAACTGCAAGTTTGTACTTAACAGAAGACTAAAATACACTACTGCAAGTTTATTTAGTTGTGTGTGTGTGTTGCATTGCTTTTTGTACAGTTTTGGGAGGTGTGTGTGTTTGTGTTTGTATGTGTTGTGTAGGGTGTGCTGCGTCTTTTCACAGTTTTGTGGTTTCGGGATTTTTGGTTTCGCTGTTTTGGTTATTTGCATTTTCGACTTCATGGTCTTGAGATACTGAAATTTGATATTTCAGTGTTCGAGATTGAATCTCTCTCTCCCTCTCTCTCTATATATATATATATATATATATATATATATATATGTGTGTGTGTGTGTGTGTGTGTGTGTGTGTGTGTGTGTGTGTGTGTGTGTGTGTGTGTTTGCATGTGCATGTGTGTCTATATATATATATATATATATATATATATATATATATATGTGTGTGTGTGTGTGTGTGTGTGTGTGTGTGTGTGTGTGTGTGTGTGTGTGTGTGTGTGTGTGTGTGTGTGTGTCTCTTCCTCTCTCTCTCTCTATATATATATATATATATATATATATATATATATATATATATATATATATATATATATATATGTATATATATATATATATATATATATATATATATATATATATATATATATATATATATATATATATATATCTATTATATAAACACTGTGTTGTTAAAGAAGAAAAATAAATATGCCAATAAAACTTCTTGTCTTTAAGAATTACTGTAACTATTAAAATAATAAAGTGAAGAAAAATGCAGACACCAAACTGATAGTTAAGCTTTCACTCTTATTAGTTAGAAGAGCTTCCTCAGAATAAACTTGGAATCACTGGTTTGAACATTCAGTGTAGTACAGTAGGTCATGCATACACAGGAAAGAAACATATAAAATTAACTTGTTAGATTTTACAAGTTCACATCCCTATTTCATGAAAAGAAATCTGGTTAAAAACCAATTCATAAGAATCTCAAGACTTGTTAGTCTAGATACAGAATTTGAATTTCAAGCTAGCTTATTAAAAATGTGTTACTTAAGAGAAACTACCCTTTACATTTAATTTTTGCTACATATAATAGTGTTGTTTCTGAAAGATATACTAAACATTTTCCTATCTTGTTATACGGCTTTCAATCTACATCTGACATACCTCCTGATGTAAGTAGAACACTTAGTTCCCCACTGCCCATTTCTAGGGATATGTCACAGATAAAGGATATTATCAGCAATAACTGGAATTTATTGACAGAATCACAACACATTTCTGCAGCTATAGGATCCACACTGTCTTTTTCTTTTAAAAGAACAAGAACTATTAGAATGAGCTTAGAAAATAGAGATTCACAATTTATCTTAAATACTTCCACTACGTCCACCTCTCCTATAGGAATACATACATGTGACAAGTGTGTAGTTTGTCCATATATTCTGGTGAGGTCTCAATACACTTTCCGACACTGCAACTACTCTATTAAGGTTTTAAAACATTTATTTTGCCATTCTTCAGTTGTGGTATATGCAGGCATTTGTGATACCTGTAGTGCTTTCTATGTTGGCAAAACTACTAGAAAACTTTCTGATAGAATAAAGGCACATTTGGGAGCCATTAGAGCTCATAATATGAATAATGCCCTTGCCAAATATAGCATTATGTGTACTGCCTTCACTAAATTTAATTTCATTATTCTTGAGCAGATTGATTGATTTTTTTGGTAATTGGGAGTTACTTTTGGAGTTAAGAGAACTCAAGTGGCAGTTCCTGCTTAATTCAGAGGTTTTCCCACGTTTAAATGAGAGTGTAAATATAAAGTATGCCCTTAGATGGTATAATTGACACTGCCTTTGTAAATAACTTATGTATTCATGAGTTCTCATGTTTATGCACTTATTTTAATTTGCAAATTATACTATGTCAAGTTGCCTTATAGAATGTATGTTTATGTTTTTGTATAGCCTACATATTCATATATTCTCATGTTTATTCATATATGTTAATTCTATTTCATATTGCTTCTATTGATTGGCGTAGTTTGACATTTTCTAGTTGTTCATTGGTTACTGTACACAATCTTTTGAGCTTGTCTATTGGTATGTGTACTTACACATGACCTACTATACTACACTGAATGTTCAAACCAGTGATTCCAAGTTTATTCTGAGGAAGCTCCTCTAACTAATAAGAGCGAAAGCTTAACTATCAGTTTAGTGTCTGCTTTTTTCTTCACTTTATTATTTTAATAGTTACAGTAATTCTTAAAGACAAGGGGCTGGATTCACGAAACCTCCATGTAAGACTTAATATGTCTTACTCGGAGGCTGCATTTGAACGGTATGATGTCAGCATGCCATGCATATTCATGAGGGCATGCTGAATCATACCCTAGTCTAACACGGTCCATGTAGGAAAGTAGGGGGTGTGTCCGATTGCCGAGTACAGCAAAGGGACACACCCCCAGAAGAGTCAGAGTCTTGAAAGTAAACACCCATGAGCGAGTCCGCTGAAATGTCAAGGAACACAACACCACACATCCCCACAGACTAAACCCTACTAAAAATGTGTAAAATATACTAAAAATAACAGTTTCCTTTTTATAATTTTAAAAATGTTTGCCTGCATTTAGCGCAGCTTTCGTTTGTAATTGTACTTAAGCTCAGCTCAAGCCAGTTAGCAGACACTGAAAGTATATAAGGATCTACATGTGCAAATTAAGCCAAGTAGCAGCAATAGCGTAATGACCAGGTGAGGCGTCGGCCAAAGAGGAGGTAGTCACGGTTCGAGCACCCACAATATCATTCTCTATTTTTATTTAAATAAGTATGAAACACTCCCCTGACATATATAACTATAATTTAAGTAAAATTTAATGAAATGGCCCATGTATTTGTGAACAAAACCAATGCAATATATAAAAAAGGATCATAATCACCCATAGTTTAGCAAAGCTTTAACAAGCTAAATATGAGTGCCTGTAGCTGAGCAGCACTTTAACAAGCTTAATATGAGTGTCCATAGCTGAGCAGCACAATAACAAGCTTAATATGAGTGCCCATAGTTGAGCAGTGCTTTAACAAGCTTAATATGAGTGCCCATAGCTGGGCAGCACTTTTAACCAATATGAGTGCTGCTTATAGCTAAATAATGCATTAACCAGCGTACTTAAGCAGTTTACATGAACTTAACATGGCGCCTGTCAAGCTTACCATCCCGAACAGCGTTAGACGAAGCTGTAGCAAAGTCGACTTTACACAAACACACCTCCTAGCCTGTCTAGACAGTAGTAAAATAAAAAAGCACTGACAAGGATTGAACCCGGAATACTGTGCACCATAGTCAAAGTACTGACCCACTAAACTATGACAGTTGTACTTAGAAATGATATTACCATACATATAGGAATGAATGAAAATATAATCATGACAAAGCAGGTTTGCTGTAAAAGCAGAGAAATATCAAAATGGCCAATCACAGATAGTCTGCGGGAAAACCGGCATATATAAGCCCCATATGGGGTGGAATACACACCATAACTGATTGTGGTACCCATTTTGCAGTCAGGATGGCAGGTGCAGGAGAGGTAATCGCTTTCTTGTACAAGGTGGGCATTGAGGTCAAAATATGGTTTTGGCTCTAATCCACCATCATGAAGAGCCAACTCATGCAGGGCCAGTTTCAATGGGGAGCATACAAGGCAGAAGGCGTGGAACCCGGTTGGCATCATGTGAACTCACCAGTGCCACAGGCATTCAGGGAGACTGAGTGAACAGGTCAAATCACCACCATGAGGACCTGAAGCGATGACCGGAGGACCAGCTGAAACAATGGATCCAGGGGAGGCCCATCAAATGCCCAATGCCCCACTACTGAGTAATTATCCATGTAATTACGGTATGTAAGAAATGCTATCCTAGCCTATGAGTACATGGATAAATTATTTTTGGTAATATTCTACTTATTTATATTAGCTGCAGGTTTTTCATTCCGT
>NW_025050173.1:0-13669 GCF_019279795.1 Protopterus annectens
ATCTCCAGACTGGGAAGGCATCTGTGATCTGTACTAGCAGACAGCTACAATCACTCATGGACTTTTCTAAGGGCCGCTTCTACCAGACAATTGCAACAGACACTTAGGACTATCACACAGCCTTCTTCAGTTATGTCAGGAATCTGGACACTCACTGATATGCTGTGAATTACTGCTTACTGACTAAACCTACCCTGAACCCACTGGCATTGCCTATATCCTGGGAAACAGGTTCAGTGCAGATGTCTCCCACCCATCCCCACTAAAGAGCAACTATCCACCCCAACAGAATATAACCTCCCTGACATCACACAGTAACAGGTGAGTGCTGCCCTCCCCTCAGCGTACAACACAGTATCAATGTGACCAGATGGTGTCCCAGCCTGCATCATACACGAGCATCATGACAGACGCAACCCTCACATTACATCACTGTTCAATATCGGAGTTACCACAGGATATGTACCCAAGGAATGGCATACTGTGACAGTGGTCCTGCTCTACAGAGTTGGTGCCACAAATGACCACAGACAATATTGCCCTATAAGCCTATGTATCCTGTTCTGCAAAGCTATGGAGCATATTGTCATAGGACTCATACACAAAGACATCGGGAACCTACAGACACTGTGTCATACACATTTCTGCATTGTTGTGGGCAGATCTTGCCTCTTGAACCTGTTTGTATTCTTTAAATGGCTAACAGGTCCATCAACATAGGGACGGCTGTCTACACAGCCTACCTGAACCTTGCAAAACCCTTCAACACAATAACCCACTGGGCCATTATGAATAGGCTCACCAGCGTCAATATGGACACATATCTCACACAATGGATTGATACCTAGATCAGGGATAGCACCCACATGGTCAGAATTGCAGGTGCCATGTCTGACTATACACCAGTTACACATGGCATCCCACACGGCTTGGTCCTGGGTCCTCTCTTGTTCAGTATATATTTGTCTTACGTACAGGCTACCACAGGGGGAATATGGCTGAACATTTTTGTTCTTGACTGCAAACTGGGTGCCATGCTCAACTCTCCAGCTGCCACATGCATACTCAATCAGGGTCTCACAGAGATGGATGACTGGTGCCTGAGCCATGGCCTACAGCTAAATGCCATTAGTTGCATAGTCATCCCCTTTGGGAATAACAACATGCCCACACATTACCACATAGGTAGTACTCCATTACATACGGTAGGAGTTGTTAGGGGTTTGGGGACATGACTTGTTCATACTGTCGCCTTTAACATTCATGTTACCAAAGTGGTTGGACACACCTTCTATGTGGGCCACCTTATCTCATATGGTTTTACATCTAGATCGAGTGAGGTCATTGTGCCCCTATACTCATCACATCCATGCTTGGTTACAATGCCACATTTGGGGTGTACCTTACCTAACACCTGCAGCAACTGTACTGGCCACGGAAGGTCCTCACCAAGCAGATCTAGGGACTCACACAGATACCCTGCATAGTTCAGATGCAGTAACTCCAGCTCTATTCAGTCGCTTACCACCTACACAGATATAATGTGTGCCTGTTGTTTACAGATATACCCAACCCAGAATTACTGGACATGCTTCACCTCAGGATATCCAACTCCCGTGGAGCTACACACTCCAGGGACGTATAACTCAGCACAGATGTTAATAGGACATTGTGGAGGGATAGATTCTTATCCCAGAGGCTCCATTCACTAAAGAATGTAATCCCAGTTTCACATAGGCAGAGCCACCCACTGACCACCTACTTGAGACATCTTGATGACTGTATGGGTGATCATATATTTACCCCTGGGATATCTTCTGTGTCCCTGCTAGACAGTGGCACACTAGCCTAAATGTACATGGGCTATCTTATGTGACCTACTATTCACACACACAGTGTAGTAATCTGACAGGGTTGCGAATGCCAAACACACTCTGGCTAGGCTTGTACATGCCCTAGGGCAGATAGCCTAGTATCGACCTCTGAACCTATACTAATGTTCAAGATACACAATGTTTATTGCTGATACTGTTTGCAGGTCTTTATCATCTTTGCTTTACTAGTTTCCATGAACATCTTCGGTATCTGCAGAACATATTTGATTATGACAGGGTTCCACTATATTATACATGTGTCTGTTGTCATATAACTGTGTGCACAGGGTGGATTGCTGTATAGTGACAGGTTCCTGGGTTAACACATGCAACTGCCAGATATGCGTGGCCCACTGCTGTACTCAGACATGGCCAAAGTGTGTGAGCATGCCCAGTTCTTCCATTCCATTTTGTTGCCTGACATTTGTCTCATTTATTCAAGTGTGTGAGCATACCCAGTGTGACCCTTTAGTATGTTGCTATCTGAGGTCCACTACATTTGTTGATGTGTGCGAACATGACCAATATTAACATTTATACTATGTGTGTTGGAAGTCAGGTTATGTTCTCACTGTAGGACTCACCTTTGTGTCATAACTCAACAAGGATTATGCTGTGCCTGCAGGGTTTCCATGGAATACTTTGCATAGACTTATCAACATTCCATCATACAGGTGGACCACTGCAATACTGTCATGGTTTAGTGGTTCAGTACTTTGGCTATAGTGCACAGTATCCTGGATTCAAGGCCCATCACTGTTTTATATTTTCATACTGACCAGACTGCTTAAGGGCCTGTTAAGCAAATATGAGCATGTTGGCTTTTGTTCAGCTATGCCCTACTTAGACCAGGCTTGTCCAACATTGCTCAATATTCACCAACATTGCTGGACGTTGCCCAATATTACTGAACATTGTCCACAGTTGTGCTAGTTGGTGTGTGCGATTTTATTTGCATATACCACATGGTGGTAATTGCTGTCTAGCACTGCTTTATATTGCTTAACACATGGCATTCATGCCTTAGGTGGTGCTGCAGGGCTGCCTATGTCGGATGCACATACTACACTCCCTGCACATGTTTGGAAGCAGGTAGTGTCAACTTAGGCATCCCTTTTACTTTATGTGCGAGTTGGAGAGAGGTATCATTTCCAGAGTTCCTAGTGAGCCAGTGTATGTGCTATGCGTTGCCTCTTTGCCAAGGCCAAAGCATACTGGGCACGCCTCCTTCAGCCTACTGGGGCAGGCTCAGGTTGTTCCTCCTCTGAGTCACACTCTGCCTGTGATGGCCTTGGCAATGGTGGGGGGCTGTTTGGCTCAGGCCTATGCTGGCCCTGCTGCAGCTGTTTTCGCAGGATCATATTATGTAGCTTAGTACATACCATGCCAATTTGGGTACATGTAGTTGGTGAGTACTGCAAGGCTCCACCAGATGTGTCCAGGCACCGGAACCATGACTTGAGCAGCCCAAACACATGCTCTATTACATTACGTGTTTGTGCATGTGCCTCATTATGGTGTTCCTGTTCAGGTGTGTGTGCATTTCTGATGGATGTCATCAGCCATGGCTCCAGTGCATAGCCAGCATCCCCCACTAGGTGACCATGTGGGATGTCTCCATTGGCAAATGTCTGGTACAGCTGTGTCAGATGCCAGATATGGGAATCATGGTAGCTTCCAGGGCAGCCTGCACACACATTCAGGAAATAAATTCTCCTGACCACTACTAAAGACACCGAGGGTAGACAAATAAACAAGGAAAAAAGACCTTAGGTGTCGTCCACAGCTTCAGGCTTCAGTCTGTTAAAACACAATTTATTTATTGCTTAAAAAGTGAAGCTGACAAAATGTAAACTTCACTGGAATATGGTGAACTGAAAATAATTAAATATCCAAGCAATTGTCATCCACAGCTTCAGACTTCAGGCTGTTAAAACTCAATTTATTGAAAGCTTAAAAAGTGAAACTGACAGGTATGCAAACTTCACAGAAGTACTGAAATAATTAGCCTAGTAATTAACATCCACAACTTCAGGCTTCAAGTACAGTTAATAGATGCTTTGTAAACAAAGCTGACAAAAACATATGGCAGGATTCACGATGGCTTGCACTGAGTCTAAGAGTCGTGTAAGACTCCATGCAGCCATAGCGATCCAGGAACAGCCCGAAATACCGTGTAAGAGACCAGCTAAAACATCTCTTACATGGGCAGGGCGTGGATATGCTAATTACCTCACTTGCAGCCTAAAGGCATGCAAATAAGGTATATTAGCGATCCACGAAGCTGAAACCAGCCCGTGTAAGAGTCGTGTTAGGTGCAGAAATGTACTCAGTTGACAACTGAGTACGTTTCTGCAAATAACACAATGGAGCCATGTCAGCTCCAAATAAAGTGTGCATATGTGTCAGGCAGCATGCCAATGGCCAAATATGTGACCATTGGCACGGTAACCTGATGCAAACATGAAAAAAAAAAAAAAAATTTCCGCGATCGACAATGTTTAAATGCTGCGCAGCCCCGTGCAAACAGGCTGCGCTATATAAAACATAAAAATAAAGGTTTTAAACCCACAAATGTGGGTTTTATTCAATGCATGGATTTACAATGCAGGGACTAGCAGACCGAAAACAACATGGCCACCGTTTAGTGGTTGCTAAGGGGGAAAGCTGAGTGTAAGACACGTAACTAAGCATTAGTAGGCAATCCTATGTAAATGAGTGGTAGGATAGTGAATCTCACTGTCACATAGCAAATGAGCACATTCCGTGTAGTGTAAGAGTTAGATCAGGGGGAGTAACAGAGTAGGAGATAGGTGACATCACAGGGGGGAATGTTAGAAAGAAATCAAGCTCATTGGAGCAAAGTGGTATGTGAAAGATTTCAGTCACACAGCATAGAAAGAGGAGTGTCAACAGATAAGCATGGAAAAGTCAAGAAATGGAAGGTGTACACTGTGGCTAACACCAAAGTTTCTTGCTGTGCGCTACATCGCGTCTTGCTTACTGGGAGGCGCGAGTAAGACAGAGTGCACGCGTGTAAGGCAGAGTAAGCATGTAGGAACCTGTTTAAAGATCTGTAAACCTGTTTGCGCTGGTGTGGGCGCGTTATAACCCAAATAAGCAGATTCTAGTCCGTGTAAGCATGTGTGCATGCGTGGTAGCCACTGTGAGCGTGTTTTCGCTGGTATGTGCGTTGCTCCCCCCGAGGAAACAGAGAGGAAAAAGGAAGCAGAAGAAATAGTAGGAAGCTAGCAGGGAATACTGGTAGAGCTAGCAGGTGAAAACAATTAGAAGCAGGCAATTACACAGGCAGAATACTAGCCCAGCCCAGCACTTAAAACACTGCAAACAGCATTGCAGTATGTTTCTCTCAAGAGACACTGCAAGACAGGAGTAAAAGCTATTAGAGTGAAAACTGAAAAAGCTGCACTCAGACCAAACATGCTAAGGGCTGCCATAGCTGTTATAAGGAGACATAGGAGACTTGCTGAGGGTGGTGACAATGCAAATGCTGCAAGACAACCCACAGTGAGGAGACGGAGAAGAGTGTACAGGCCCAGGGTCACCTACCAGGGGTTACCTGAGCTGGAGATAGTGGAGCGCTATAGAGTGGACAGAGCCTCCTGCAGCAAATTGTTGAGCTGTGCAGGCCGCGCCTCACACAAAGAACCAACAGAGAGGAACCCATCCCAGTGGAAACCAAAGGTATGTGTTGGCTAGAATACTAGCAACAGGTACCTTCCAGAGACCAACTGGTGATATGATGGGGATCTCACAGGCATCAGCATCAAGGGTACTGCACCAGCTCCTGAATGCCATGTCGGCACATGTCGGAGATCATGTATATTTCCCTAATTCCCATGAGGCATTGGCCAGCAATATGCGACTCTTCCAGCAAATAGCGGAATACCCTGAGGTAGTGGGTGCAATAGACTGCACGCATATATGCATCAAGGCACCAGCTGGTGAGCGGGGTAGGGTCTACATTAACCACAAGGGCTTCCCCTCCATCAACTGCCAGGTCGTGTGTGATGCCCAGGGCATAATAACGAATGTGTGTGCTGGCTGCCCTGGAAGCTACCATGATTCCCATATCTGGTATCTGGCGCTGCTGTACCAGACATTTGCCAATGGGGACATCCCATGGTCACTTAGTGGGGATGCTGGATATGCACTGGAGCATTGGCTGATGACACCCATCAGAAATGCACACACACCTGAACAAGAACGCCATAATGAGGCACACGCACAAACACGAAATATAATAGAGCATGTGTTTGGGCTGCTCAAGTCATGGTTCCGGTGCCTGGACACATCTGGTGGAGCCTTGCAGTACTCACCAACTACAAGTACCCAAATTGTCATGGTATGTGCTATGCTACATAATATGATACTGCGAAAACAGCTGCAGCAGGACCAGCATAGGGCCGGGACAAACAGCCCCCCACCATTGCCAAGGCCATCACAGGCAGAGCATGACTCGGAGGAGGAACAACCTGAGCCAGACCCAGAAGGCTGAAGGAGGCGTGCCCAGTATGCCCTGGCCTTGGCAAAGAGGCAACGCATAGCACATACACTGGCTCAGTAGGAACCCTGGGAATGATACCCCTCTCTGACTCACTCATATAGTAAAAGGGACGCCTAACATGACACAACCTGCTTTCAAATATGTACAGGGAGTGTAGTATGTGCATCCGACATAGGCAGCCCTACAGCACCACCTGAGGCATGATTGCCATGTGTTAAGCAATGTAACACCATCTAGTATGTGCAAACATGATGACCCTGCCTAACATCTCACCCTCACCAAGCATGATGCCACACTGTGAAGACAACGAGATCAAGTACAATAATTGGTTGAAGTATTGCTGTTAGTCAAAGGGGAACAAATGGCTGACAGCCTGGGATGACATGCCGAGCAAGACATGATGCTCCTCCTGCTAGGGATGGCACAGAAACCTGGGTCAAGGCTCAGAAGAGCACCCTAATACTACCAGGTTATGCCTTATACCATCCTTTACAGCCCCAAAACATGGAACAAACTACAATAGGAGTGTGGCTATCAATAATTGTCAAGGATAACCACACCCCCAGGTTGGTACCACAGCAAGAAGCAGCATGGACTATCCACGGGCAAGTAACAGTGGCTCAAACTGCATCCCAGTTTGCAGCCTACTACAGACCACCCTCCCAAACCCAGGAACCCCAGTCAGCCTTCCTGAAGACACTGCAGAGTATGAATGTCTCACCAAATACCAAACAAGGCACACACAAAGTATGACATAGGTGGTAATCCATTATGTACGGAAGAAGTAATCAGGGACCTAGGGACACAAGTGGACAGTAACCCGTCATGTGACACTCACATTGCCAAGGTGGCCAGGAAGACCTGCTATATTGCCCACCTTAACATGAAAGGATGCACATGTAGAGCAAGAGAGGTCACTGTGCCCCCATACTCTTCTCTTATCAGGCCCATACTTGAGAACAATGCCCCATTTTAGATGTACCTTACCTGACACCTGCAGCAGTTAGAAAGACTCCAAATGTACCTCACCAAGAGGATAAAGGATCCAAACAATTGTCATCTACTGCCTGGCTGAAGAAACCACAGCCAAATTCACATGCATACTGCCCAGTCAGAGGCGATGTATGCCTGATGTACAAGGCCATGTCCAATCCAGAATGAATGGACATGCTCCACTGCAGAAACTTCAAATCCAGCAGAGACACCACAGTGAGATATCTGAACCTCAACACATAGATAAATAGGATGTGCTGGAGGGATAGATTCATAACCCAGAGGCTCCTTACACTCTGGAACAGAATCCCAGTCCATGATAGGCTGAGCTCCACACTCATACTCAACAAGAGAAATCCGGTCAAGTGCATGGGAGATAGTAGGTGCACACTGGGGGCCATCTCTGTGTCACATCTAGTAAAGTAAACCCTAAATGGGCATAATATGCACATTGCAAGAGTGTCGAAAGCCACACACAGTCTGTCTAGGCTCAAACATGGCCAGGGCAGATAGCCTAGTATGAACCTATGAACCTATGACGATAAAAATTGTGCAGGACACAAAGGATAATCACACAACTGTCCTAACTGATGGTAGGAACCATGGTGATAATCCACAGATATGCTCTGCATTACTCAAATATCACAAACAATACACCAAACCCACGCACATTGCCAACATCCAACCTAACAGATTATTTGCAAACTCCCCACCAGCACCAAACTGCCAAATATCTATCCCAGCAGAGTGCTGGCCCCCTGACATTGCAGATGCTGAGGTAACAGCCAGCATCTACAAAGCAAACCACACAGCATCAATGGTACCAGATGGTGTCCTGGGTTGTGTCCAACAAGAACTGTAAGAAGAATGGAACACCAAATAGCACTACTGCTCACTCTCAATCTTACCACAGGATATGTACCCAAAGAGCAGTGTACAGCAACAGTGGTCCCTCACCACAAAGGGGGTGCCTGAATGGATACTGAAAACTATCACCCCTCAACCCTGACTATATTGGTCGGCAAAGTAATGGGGAGGATGATCATGGACCCCAGGAATAACGAGATTGGGTACCTACAGACATTGGACCCTACCCAGTGTGGCTTTCATAGGGCAGATCCTGCCCCTTAAACATGTCTGACTCATGCGAAACATGCACCAAGGCCATTGATGAGGGGAATGTGGTTCACACAGCCTATCTGGACCTTGCTAAACCCTTCCATACAATACCCCAGTTGTTCAGTACAGATAAGCTCACCAGCCTAACTATAAACCCCTTTCCAAGTAGATGGGTTGCAAACCAGCTCAAGGACAGAACTGACCTGGTCAGAAATGCTGCAGCCATGTCAGACTACAAACTAGGTACAACTGGCATCCCACAAGGCATGGTCCTGGGACCTCTCTTGTATGGTATATATGTCACATAGGTACAGGCCAACATGGAAGGACTGTGTCTGAACAGGTTCGCAGATGACTACAAACTGCCCACCATATCTGACCCTCCAGCTGACACAAGCATCCTACAGGCACACATAGAAACAGACAAGTTGTGCCACAGCCATGTCAACAAGCAAAATGCAGAATAGTGTATAGTCATCCCCTGTGGAAACACAGTACGTGGCCACAAATTACCACATAGGTGTTAACCCATGAAGTACATCAGGAGCAATAAGAGACCTGGGGACACAAGGTAATAGATATCCTGCATGTGACAACGATGTGTCTGTAGTGGTTACAGAAACATACCATATACCCACCTAATCATGAAGGTAAGCACAGCTAGGTCAGGGTAGGTCATTGTGCCTCTCCAGTCATCCATCAGCAGCCTCACAATTGCGTACAATGGCCCTTGTGGGATGTACCTTAGCAGACACCTGCATCAACTGGAAAGACCCCACAAATACCCCACCAGGAGGATCTCAAAGCTGTAACAGATGCCATGTGTTGCCTGATTAAACAAACTACAGCTCCACACAGTGCCATACCACCTGGCTAGAGGTGATCTGTGCCTGATGTATAAAGCCATGACCAAGCTGGAATCAATGGACATTTGACACCATGTAAAATCTGAATGCTGGTGACCTATGCACATGACAGGCCTGAACCCCAGCACAGACATAAACAGGACATGCTGTACCGATTGGTCCATAACCCAGAAGCTCACTCCACTCATGACTAAACTCCCAGTACAGGTTATCCAGGGAGTTCCTCATTGACTGTCATCCAGAGGAATCATGATGACTGGATGGGAGAAGGTAGGTGTACCCTGGATATCACCTGTATGTCACGGGTAGACAGAGGCACAGCACACTAACCTTGAAATATGTCATGGCAAACACCAGTACATATGTGTGTTGAAGGACAAACACTCTCTGACTAGCATTACAAATGGCCTAGGGCACAAGGCCATTGTTTGTCACTGTCCACACAAGTTGTGGAATACATTAACAATGTCGGACAATGTTGTTCTATCTTGTCCATATCTGAACAAAAAGCAACAAGGTCATATCTGCACAACTGGCCCTCAACCAGTCTGGTGTGCTCACTATAAATATTACAAGCAGTGATAGGACTGAAACCGATGATACTGTACACCACAGTGAAAGTACTGAACCAGTACACTATACGACAATACACTGTTTGATCAGTATGAAAGGATGTTGACAACTGTATGCAAACTATCCCATGGCAACCGTGCAGGCACAGCATAATGCCTGTTAGGTTCAGATCAGACACAAAGCAGTTGGGCAGTAAGAACAAAACCTGACGTCCAACACTCAACTGTACATGTGAAATATAGATGAAGTCCACACACAAACACAATGTGGTGGACCACAGATCTCAACATATGGAAAGTTCACACTGGGCATGCTCACACACTTAGATAAATGAGACGTGTCAGTCAAGAAGACATATAAACTGTGAACTGGGCATGCTCACACACTTAGGCCATGCCACATTTCAGCAGTTGCACACACATATCTGGCATTTGTATGTGTTAATACAGGAACCTCCCACAATACAGAAATCTGCCCAGTGAACAAAGTGAAATTACAACAGAGACATAAGTAAAGTAGTGGATCCCACTCATATGCAAACATCTGCCACAATACACAAGTTGTTCATAGAGATAGGGAAAGCTATGGCAATAAAGACCCACAAACAGTTTATGAGCAACAGATACTTGCATCTGACAGGTAAACATATGGCCGTAGAGTTCAATACTAGGCTGTTGTCCCTAGGGAATACAGAAGGCTATCCACAGTGTATTTGGCGTCTGCCTCCGCAGTACAGTAGGCCACTGTGCCTCTGCAAAGTTAATGCATATATATGCTCTCCCCCTTACTGATGGATAGTAACAGATGTACATACCTGAATACAAACTGTTATACACCAAAAAACCAGAAGAGCAAGCTGGAACAGAAGTATTCAGAAAGCCAACAGTCCACTCAGCGATATGAATCTCAGACTGTTGGCTTTCTGAATACTTCTGTTCCAGATGTACATACCTCTTCATAAATAATGATGTCAGCACACTTGACATATGTCAGGAGCACAAATGCTACCCAGTAATTTGAATAGTGTGCTCAGCTACTGCGTCTCCCACAAGTGTCATAACATAATTAGGTAGAGGTTTGAATCCTGCAAATGCTCAGTGAATGTAAGGGGGGGGGGAGTAGGGTGTGTGCAATTCAATGTGTTAGAAAAATGTCCCTTTTGGCAACTAGTACAACACACCACATACTGCAGATTCCACTGTATAAACACTGATGATGTCAGCACCCTATAAGTACAGCAGGAGAAAGCAAGCCTCCCAGTAATGCAAATAGCACGCTCTGCTACTGCGTCTCTCACAAGTGTCATAATATAGTTAGGTAGGGGTTAAAATCCTGCAAGTGCTCAGTGTGTGTATGTGTGAATGTGGGGGGAGCAGGGTGTGTGCAATTCAATGTCTAAGAGAAATGTCCCTTTTGGCAACTAGTACAACACACCACATACTGCAGATTCCACTGTCTAAACACTGATGATGTCAGCACCCTATAAGTACAGCAGGAGAAAGCAAGCCTCCCACTAATGCAAATAGCACGCTCTGCTACTGCGTCTCTCACAAGTGTCATAATATAGTTAGGTAGGGGTTAAAATCCTGCAAGTGCTCAGTGTGTGTATGTGTGAATGTGGGGGGAGCAGGGTGTGTGCAATTCAATGTCTAAGAGAAATGTCCCTTTTGGCAACTAGTACAACACACCACATACTGCAGATTCCACTGTCTAAACACTGATGATGTCAGCACCCTATAAGTACAGCAGGAGAAAGCAAGCCTCCCACTAATGCAAATAGCACGCTCTGCTACTGCGTCTCTCACAACTGTTATGATATAATTAGGTAGAGGTTTGAATCCTGCAAGTACTTAGTGTGTATGTGTGAACGTGGGGGGAATAGGGTGTGTGCAATTCAATGTGTTAGAAAAATGTCCCTTTTGGCAACTAGTACAACACACCACATACTGCAGATTCCACTGTATAAACACTGATGATGTCAGCACCCTATAAGTACAGCAGGAGAAAGCAAGCCTCCCACTAATGCAAATAGCACGCTCTGCTACTGCGTCTCTCACAAGTGTCATAATATAGTTAGGTAGGGGTTAAAATCCTGCAAGTGCTCAGTGTGTGTATGTGTGAATGTGGGGGGAGTAGGGTGTGTGCAATTCAATATGTAAGAAAAATGTCCCTTTTGGCAACTAGTACAACACACCACATACTGCAGATTCCACTGTCTAAACACTGATGATGTCAGCACCTTATAAGTACAGCAGGAGAAATCAAGCCTCCCAGTTAAGCAAATAGCATGCTCTGCTACTGCGTCTCTCACAAGTGTCATAATATAGTTAGGTAGGGATTTGAATCCTGCAAGTGCTTAGTGTATGTGTGAATGTGGGGGGGGAGTAGGGTGTGTGCAATTCAATGTGTTAGAAAAATGTCCCTTTTGGCAACTAGTACAACACACCACATACTGCAGATTCCACTGTCTAAACACTGATGATGTCAGCACCCTATAAGTACAGCAGGAGAAAGCAAGCCTCCCACTAATGCAAATAGCACGCTCTGCTACTGCGTCTCTCACAAGTGTCATAATATAGTTAGGTAGGGGTTAAAATCCTGCAAGTGCTCAGTGTGTGTATGTGTGAATGTGGGGGGAGCAGGGTGTGTGCAATTCAATGTCTAAGAGAAATGTCCCTTTTGGCAACTAGTACAACACACCACATGCTGCATATTCCACTGTCTAAACACTGATGATGTCAGCACCCTATAAGTACAGCAGGAGAAAGCAAGCCTCCAAGTAATGCAAATAGCTTGTTCTGCTACTGCATCTCTCTCAAATACCATAACATGGTTAGATAGGAGTTTGAATCTCTACAAGTGCTCAGTGTGAATGTGGGGTAGGAGTAGGGTGCGTGCAATTCAATGTGTAAGAAAAATGTCCCTTTTGGCAACTAGTACAACACACCACATACTGCAGATTCCACTGTATAAACACTGATGATGTCAGCACCCTATAAGTACAGCAGGAGAAAGCAAGCCTCCCACTAATGCAAATAGCACGCTCTGCTACTGCGTCTCTCACAACTGTTATGATATAATTAGGTAGAGGTTTGAATCCTGCAAGTACTTAGTGTGTATGTGTGAACGTGGGGGGAATAGGGTGTGTGCAATTCAATGTGTAAGAGAAATGCCCCTTTTGGCAACTAGTACAACACACCACATACTACAGATTCCACTGTCTAAACACTGATGATGTCAGCACCCTATAAGTACAGCAGGAGAAAACCAGCCTCCCACTAATGCAAATAGCACGCTCTGCTACTGCGTCTCTCACAACTGTTATGATATAATTAGGTAGAGGTTTGAATCCTGCAAGTACTTAGTGTGTATGTGTGAACGTGGGGGGAATAGGGTGTGTGCAATTCAATGTGTAAGAGAAATGCCCCTTTTGGCAACTAGTACAACACACCACATACTACAGATTCCACTGTCTAAACACTGATGATGTCAGCACCCTATAAGTACAGCAAGAGAAAACCAGCCTCTCACTAATGCAAATAGCACGCTCTGCTACTGCGTCTCTCACAACTGCTATGATATAATTAGGTAGAGGTTTGAATCCTGCAAGTGCTTAGTGTGTATGTGTGAACGTGGGGGAATAGGGTGTGTGCAATTCAATGTGTAAGAAAAATGTCCCTTTTGGGCCCGCACACCACATGTCTACACTGCAAAAT